>NC_136068.1:1909635410-1909754940 GCF_964261635.1 Lissotriton helveticus
TGCTAGGCGGTCTTACCACCTGTAATTCTTCCGGCGGGTGGATCTCTCTCCATGTTCCTCCTGTGGGAAGTGGACCTGTTTCGTGCCTCTCCACACGTTAAAAGTGCATGCAGCTCAAAAGTTTAAATATATGGGAAATGAAGATATAGCGTTTTGTACATTCACTAGCAGCCCGCCCCAGCGTTGCCTGGGGCAGAAAGGGGCTGGGGGCAGCATGTGAGGCTTGCATGCACTAAGGGCTCCCGCCCGTCCCTCTGTGCACACCCGCTCCCGCCCGACCCCCTCCTGCCCCGACTCCCTCCCGTCCCGACTCCTCCCGCCCGTCCCTCTGTGCACACCCGCTCCAACCCCGACCCCCTCCCGCCCGACTCCCTCCCGCCCCGACTCCAATGTGCCTTTACCTTACCTGAGCCGCCGCACCTTCCCGCGCTCCTCACTTCACCGCCGCTCCATGTCCGCCACTCCTCTTCGTCATGACGCACCTGAGCCGCCGCTTCTCCCCGCGCTCCTCACTTCACCGCCGCTCCATGTCCGCCGCTCCTCCTCGTCATCACGCACGTCACGGCCAGCGCTATGTCACGGCCAGCGCAGCGTCTCAGCCGGCGCTACTTTCAGGGCACTACTTTTTTTGTAAAGTTATATTTTTAAATTTACGTTTAAAAAAAAAAAAATTGCCTTTGTCGATCTGCACACCCTGACAATTTCTACAATGTATCGGGTGTGTGGATTGGCGCTGTGGTTCCCGAGTTTACCTGGCTCAAAGGTTTGTGTTCTCTCTTTATAATAGTAGTATAGATAGGCAACGAAGAGAGTAAAAAAATGAATTCACAAAAGGAAATGAAAGCAAATTCCATTTGATAAAATATTGGTAGAATGGACCTTGCTGGGGAGTTTGAAGGAGAGGGTATAATGAGGTTACTTGTGCTATGTTTTGTGAACAGTACAGAGGGGTCACGTCCAGGGAGAGGTTGAAGGGGAGGGGTTGCTTTTTTCTTACACTACTTCTAAGGTTGCTCCATGTTTCCTGGGACCCACATTTTATATTTTTTGTAATTTATTATCTTGTTTTTACATATTTTAACACACTTGGCGTTGATTGTTCTCATTTATGTAGTGTGACAGCTGCTTGGAAGAGTGCCTGGGAGCAGGAACAATATGAACAACCATTGGCAAAGCCAATAGATCTGCCTCTTTGTTAGGGGAAGTGTTTGGTAATAGATGGGTGACTTTGTGTGCATTGTCCCCACCGTCCATGAGTGAAGCTACCATAATGATCAGCATCTCCGGCTGCAACAACATAGAAGCTGGGAGAAGAGACACTTTGTGGAGGAGACTGTATTGGCAGAGTTAAGCTGTACCCTGAAAGAAGAATGCCATGAAAAGGAGTCAGAACAAGACATTCCAGTTTCAATTGGTGACCATAAAAGACATATTCAAGAGGATATCACATAGTCGATACTTTTGACAAAAGGCCAGAGTTGTGTTACCTCTTTACCGAAGAGTAATCAGGTAACACATAAGACAATGTAACTGTAAGGAAATGCTGCTTTTCCATGATCTCCACCATTTTTTTTAGAGAGATGCAGCTGTTTTATGACTGTGCACTGGGGCTAACAGGCCCCAGTGCATGTGGTTTGTCGCCTAAAACAGGTTAAAATTGGCTGCAATCATAATTGACATCTTTAACTTACCTGTGTGTCCTTAGTAATGGTACTAAGTGTGCCCAGGGTCTGTAAGTTAAATGCCACTGGTGACCACCCACTATAGTGACCGTGCAATTGTGACTGTAGTCTTATCACTGTTACCTGTAAGTGCATCTTTAAAATGGCATAATTCATTCTGGAAAAAACAATCCTTTTTCCAGGCCTAAACCCTACTATTAAATATTTATAATTCAAACATAAGTAGGTCTTACGGACCGTAACATTGGCTGGATGGTATTGAAAAGAAGGACATGAAAACCTTTCATGATAAACATATCATTACATTAAAATGCCACCGAAGCAATTTTCACTGTAGCATGGTTAGCTATTCCACTGGAAAGCACTTGGATACAATACTACATTTAATAATATTGTCTCCACTTAGGAAACAGTTCAAATGTTATTTTCTAGGACTTCTTAAAATATATATTGCATGCACATCTTACTGGCAAATTCTGATTTGTAGTAATTATTTTAGAAAAGGTACTTTTAAAAAGTCACCTCTTTCCTGCCTAAATGCTCTAGAAGAACATTTTCATGAGCTTCCAACTCCTACCCAACTTGATGAGATGTGAACTTGCTCCCAGACAATGCAAAAACCACCTTCACAAAAAGATGTGTTATTAAAATGTGAGTTCGGGCATACACCTCTCTATTTTCAGCCTACGGGAAGATAGGCTGTACACATATTACACAGCCTCCCCATTCTGTCCTATGGGCAAGATGGCCTTTCAAAAGTGAAAAACAAAATGGAGAGTATTTCACTGTCAGGACATGGTACACACCTCAGTACATGTCCTACCTTTCACATACACTGCACGCTGCACAAGGGGGTAACTTGGACCTACCATAGGGGTGTTTGATGTGCATAAACAGGCAAGGGGAGGGCCTGGCAACTGGGTGCACTTGTCAGGTCAACATTGCAGTGTAACAAACTATGCGCAGGCACTGCAGTGGCAGGCCTGAGTTCTTTCTTTAAGGCTACTGGTGTGGGTGGCACAACTAGTGCTGCAAGCCCACTAGTAGCATTTGTGTTACCAGCCCTGGCACACATAGTGCACTTTACTAGTAAAACAAATATACCAATTATGGACAACCAATTACCAATACACTTTATACAGGGGGCACTTGCACTTTGACAGTGATCAGCAGTAGCAAAGTGCCCAAAGCATCTAAGCCAGTCAAACAAATTCCATAACAGCATCAAAAATAGAGGGGGTAGAGGCAAAAAGATAGGGGTAATCACGCCAAGAAATGGCAGGTTTAACATTTGTCATTTAATAATTTTGTTTAACATTTTGTGTATCCAAAACAAATTATGTTGTGAATAGTATATTTAAGTATTTACTTAAAGAACTAACATAAACGTGTTCTTGAATACTTAGGAAGCTTTAATTCCTAAGGAAAAATATATAAGACAACAATACAGTCATATGAAAAATACAGTGTAGCACAATGATGTATACACCTGTGCATGTAACGTTCACTGAGTAGCCTTTTTCTGTTTTAAGACTCTGCTGTCACTATGTGCATGTATTAACCAAACAATCATGACTCTGAGCAATGGAAGTCACCACATTTTTTTTCACTTTTTAATTATAAGTACAGGCATGGAAATATCTTGGTTTACATCTGCATTCCTTTGTAAAAAGAACAATTAAAGGATAACATGAATTAGGAAGATATTTGTGAATTTCTAGGACATGTATGCTCTTTTTAGGTTCTTGAGCACACATGCATAAATTACATGAGAAAATGAGGAGGAAAAGCAATTTTGTCTTAAAATAGGTCATCAAATCCTTTCAGATTCAACGTTGTTCACAAGGAAAAACCTCAGTGGAACTGCTAAAATTAGTATAATAACACCAACAAATGACTTGTATGGTGACTAAAATCTGCTATCACACTTTAAATGTGTTCCATTGTGTGACCATCAAAAATGGGGTAAACATCACTTACAACGAAACTTTTACAACGCACTACCATTACAACGCGGTCATTACAACGCAAACTATTACATCGCATTGCGCTGGGGGGCGCTCTAGGATAGGGAATAGGTTAATTTACTATCCAATAACCTTCCCTAGTGTCCACGGGGACTGGAGTTGGAATAGTAAATTAAACTATTCACTATCCAACACCCAAAAGCGCTATGCGTTGTAATGGTATGCGATGTAAAAACCACGTTGTAAAGGCAGGCGTTGTAATAGCCTGCGTTGTAACGTCATACATCCCAAAAATGGTATTCACTAGAATGCATTTCAAGGGGACAAAAATGAAGGAGCCTTATCACCAAAAATCCATCAGGAATGATTAGTGTAACCTTCTACCTAAATAGTTTTACGAAAAACACGCCAGCTAACAAACAATTTTGTGAATATCACCCCAAATTTCAAGGGTCCAATATTCAAAAGCACTAAAGACGGGTAAGGCCCTTTGCCAGGGGCGGCTCCTCCTCAGTAGCAGAGGAGTGTTGTCCCGCCTGCTGCGAGCGAGGCAGGCAAACACAAATAAATAAAATGGTATTTCAATGCCATTTGAGTTATTTACCACTGCACTGGCTCATGCTAGGTACAGCGCGAGGGTGGGGGCGGGGCTGAATCCTGCAAATGCAGGATTACAGTACAGGTCTACAATGCGCATGATGTATTGGTCGGCTGTCTACAGTTGTCCTTTCTAACATGCACAGTGTAGACTCAGCAATCCACAGCCTGTGGATTCCTTGAACAGGTCCCCAACCTCAAATTGATCGCTGGTTGGGCCTGCTCCCACCAATCCTGGAGCTGCTTTCACAGCATGAAAGCAGCTCCAGGATTGGTTGGAGTTCCGTCCCACAAGCAGGAAGGAAGTCCTTTCTTTTCCTGCTCGTGGAAGGGAGAAGTGCTCCAGCTCCGAGTTTATGGTGAGTAGCGCCTTCACGATGCACCATCTTTTATTGAAGGCAGCCACCTCTGCCCTCTGCTTCTCCTCTGTCCATCTGACTCTTCCATGGTTGATAACTACCCGTGAGTGCCAGTGGCGGCCCCCACTAACAAAGGGTAGTGGGCGGAGCGCACAGGGGGCTGGGTTAATAGTAAAAATAATAAAAAATTTAACTGACGCCGCCGGCCACCTCCCGCATCGCGTCTCTCCTGCTGTACTCTTCCTGGTCCCAGCAGCCCCTGGGACAGACTCCAATCCAATCCTTGTGCTGCAGAGCAGCAACGGGATTGGCCTGAGTAGGCAGGAAGGATGCTCCACTCAGGTCATGGAGTCTGTAGGGTTTCTCCCGCCCGGCAGATGAATGCAGCCGCTCTGGAGAAACCTTAGTACGCATGAGAAGTGTGGCTCACTGGTTAGAGGAGGCAGACCCTGAAGCAGAGGTCAGACCCGGGACCAGGGTTCAATTCCCGATGCGGCAGGGTCTTGAGCCCAAATATCCACGGACTCGATAATTCTCGTTTCGGTGCCTACTCAAATCACGGGTTCACACTCTGCAGCTCTGGGCATTAGCCTGCTTAATCTCCACTACTGCCACCCCGCGGCGGGATGCCTGCCTTCCACCTTGGGGATGCCCATTACAGGTATCTCAAAGGGAAAAAGCCAAGACGGGTTCCCAAGGCAAGCGCCGAGATGCCTGCGGGTAATCGAGCGCTATATAAGAACGCATAATAATAATAATAATAATAATAATGAGTTTTGGTCAGCCTGAGATGGGCAACCAGACACATATGCATACTTTGGAAGTACACAAGCACTCCTCCTCCCCCTACCATGCCCTGCCCCTCCATGCACAAGCTGGCTCCGAGCCAACGATGCTAGAGTATTGTTTTATTTTCGTTTGCTGGCTCGGTGCCAGACAGTGAGGCAACGCTCCTCCGCCATTGTGGAGGAGCCGCCACTGGTGAGTGCCCTCCCCGTTGATTATACTGCTTAAGTATGATTTTTTGGGGTTTGCTGCTTGGAAATGCATTCCTGCTTTCTTACCACCTTATTCCCTTTCACATTATATGAGCTAAGAGCACCCTAGCGCTCTAAAAATTAAAGGCGGTCCCAGTAACTGCAGCATGGGAGCACCCACTCTGGGGCTTCCGGGCACTCTGCCTATGAAATGAGTAGCCCACTTGCTGTGTAATGAGGGCTTCCTTGGTGCTCCTAAAATGAAATAAGTGGCCCTGTAGTTGAGGCTAGGGTGGAAAAGTCATACCTTTGCCCCATCTACAGAATGCATCGGATGTATGACATTACAACGCATGCTTTTACATCGCATGCTTTTACAACGCGGTTTTTACAACGCATACTATTACAACGCATAGTGCTTTTAGGCGCTGGTTAGTGAATTGTTTAATTTACTATTCCAACTCCAGTCCCCGTGGATAGTAGGGAAGGTGTTGGATAGTACATTAAACCTATTCCCGATCCTAGAGCGCCCCCAGCGCAATGCTTTGTAATGGTTTGCGTTGTAAAAGTTGCGTTGTAAAGGCACTGCGTGGTAAAAGTTGCGTTGTAAAGGATGTTTACCGAATGGATCATAATATGTTTCGCATGTTCTCTTTGGTGTTGGAATTCACTCATCAGAGACCTATACCATCACTCGTGTGCAGAGCCCCTCCCCTTCTTCCTGTGCTGGGTGTGGCAGGATGTGCAGGTTTTTGTGCAGGGCCTACATGACTTTACACCTCTGTGCCAGACTGGAAGCACAGAAATACACCGCCGAGTCCCGGGGCTGTAAATCTGAGATATTCAACCGGAAGCTGTTAATGCTGGGCCTGGAGGCTGAGAGCAAAGCCCACGTTTTATTTTCTTCTTTAATAAACACTGCCCCCGTGGAGTAAAAGAGCAGCTGCAGCCCGGCCCCGGGGCTCTGCCGGTACCAGTACATGTATGTGTAACCTTGGTCCTGGTCACACTGAAGTTCTACCGACTGGCCGGTCCCTCTCACTTCATAGGGGCTCTGGTGGACCGCGGCGTCCGACCACTCTGTGAGGAGGGAATGGTGGAGATACAAAGAGATGAGAGTTTAGAATAGCTAGACATCAAAGAAGGACACACAATAGTAAGAGACAGACTTAGCATGTTCAATGAAAATAAGGTGCGCTCACTTGATAAACACAGGAACGCTGCCAGGCTCCAGACCCGTGCCATGTTTGCGTTTCTAAGCTGTGTAGTGCCACATTTTGTGTCCACCACCTCCCTTCCTCTCCACCTCCCACCCCACCAGTGCTTAATTTGTAAAATAATAAGTGCAGGTGCTCAAATATTTTTAGGAGGCCACACCCACGTCCCCGGCTCCACCTACTTCCTCCACCGGCTCCACCCATTTACTCTATTGGCTCCACCCACATCCCCAACTGGCACTGCAGAAAGCCTGATACAATACCCAATCTGAATGTCAGCAAGTAAGGCTTTCATAAGAGGTCGAGGGAGGACAAGGTGTGTTAGTGAGAAGTGCATTCAGTGGTTTCAATCTGAGATAGTTTGTACTGGGGGAAAAAAAGAATTACATGCCACTGGCAGACCAGTGTGAAGGGGATAGGTTATGAGCGAGAGGATTTTTGTTTTCTTTCTTTGCAGTTTTATATAGCACGACCTCAACCTGAAGGTACTGGAGCGCTTTACATGAGTACCACCAGTTACATCACACAAGGCAGGCTAAGCTTCAGAAAGTAGTGCAGTCACTATCTCAAGGAGATGAGTGCAACGCAAGTGAGGGAATGCAAGTGGAGGTTGCAAATGCCTGGACGGAGGCCTCAAGTACCAGGAGAATAGCGCAGGTGGCATTGTCAAGGGTTCATTTAGTGGACCATGGGCAGACGCAATATGATGGCTGAAGTGAAGCAGGACAATAGCAAGTAGTGGGTGTTCTAGAGTTCCTATCCCAAAGGACTGTAAGAGAGCCAGTGTTGAAAAGGAGATGCCTTTTTATGTTTTTAGGTCAGGATTAAAAACTATCCCGTATTCCCACTCGAGAGGTCTATCTCTTGGTTTTACAGAGTATCCGCACTTCACGTGGGTCTTCGTTGAGTGGCTGCTCAATGACCGCTACGGTTCCCCATGGGTTTACATCTCAATTTAAGATCCTTCTAGCTGTGGCTTTCAGAAGGTGCCTTGCAGCTGATCTTTTGTCCTATATGACGTGCAAGGTCCAGACTGTCACAGTTAGCTGAATGAAGTCAAGTGGGGTATTGCTCTCAGCTTTGCGGGCGGCATGCGGTCTGTAATTATAAGGAGGACCAGCTTTTACGCTGGTGGCGCCGGGTTCGACAGTCTTTCTTGGCGCCCCCCTATAACATCATCTCCATGAACTCCTTCATTACCACTCTCCAGCAGTGTTCCTCCTCTCTCCATAAACTCTCTCTGGCATGCATTCCATTTTTTATAGTGCTACTCATAGTTCACTCACACTCAGTTCTGTGGTCTACATAGTACATGCTCTTTGCAGCAAGCACATTAACCATCCACGCTGCTTTATGATGAGCAAAAACAGCTTCTAAATAAAATTCCAATCTCTCACCTGTAGGAACATTAGATAAATTGACATTTTTAATGCTGCCTGAAACTGCTGGACTAACAAGGAAGTTTATGAGTTTTCAAAACCAAAAGTTATTTTTGTAGGGGGGTGGATTTTAGTGCAGGTGCACAAGTGACCCCCAGGGGCTGAGGAGGGGGCAACTACCACTGCATCTCAGCGTGGAAAGTCTGCATCTTCCACTTGATGTATCTTGGTGTGTTCACAAATAACAGGGACATTAATCTGGTGGTGGAACTTTTAAATGCTCCACTGCTGACACTACAACTTGAAAGTAAAAAAAAACACACTTAACAAAGGCATGTTTCACCTTGAAAGCATCCACCTGCTGTGGATGTGATACTCCGAGCCTGGTGCATATGGGAGGAGTCTGTGCCTGGGCTGGCTTGGGGTGCAGTGCTTAATTTGTGCCGCTGCTTTCCGGTGCTTGCACCGGCACTTATTGCTCAGGGCTGGGTCTATGACACCCCTGCAAAGTAGGGGTGAGGCGGAAAAACAATGCCAGAAAAGCAGCTGCTGAACCGACTGAGATAAAAGACAAACAAGTAACCAAGTATGTGTTAAAGCAATACATTCTGACATGCTGGCGTCTGTCAAGATTTAGTAGGCTAAAAGAAACAATGGAAAGAGATCCCCGGGGTAAGCGATGTTAGAAAGCAACGCATTAGTCGAAAGGTGACTCTGGAACTTGGCGACCTGGGTTTGAGCCGCTTCGCGCCGTTTGAATTCCAACATGCGGTGAAGAAAGGGCTGCTCGCTGCTGAAGGTGGGCGTGTCCTTTGCAAATGAGTGATCCGCACCATCTTTCTGGCCTTCTGCAAAACTCGTGGTCGGATGCGCTGGGCATGGCCTGCCATTTTTGGAAGAGCTCCAATGTATGCCAGCTTCCAGCAACCGCACACCTTGAACAGTGGGACTATTCATAACAAATGCGACCACTAGTGCTAATAGGAACTAGTTGGAGGCACTGCTTCTTCAGGCGTGTTTTTTTTAATGTTCAGTAAACAGAGTCGCTGCTATGTACTATTTGTGTAATTATCTGTCATGCTTGTCGGGTTCGCGGGAGCTATACGTGGTTGAACTGGGTTGGAAAAGAAGAAAATACGGGCTTTGGAGCATGCGCGCATGCGCGGGAGAGAAGCGTTGTAGCCTTAAGCCCACCCCAAACTCACAGGAAACGCTTCGCGTTTAGCCAGTGAGAGTCCCTTATTCGTTCCGGGTCTTTGTGTGGCGTCCGAGGAGCTAGATGTTCGTGTTGGCGTTCGTGGTCCGTTAGGCTTTTGAATGCTCATTTCTGGAGTCCGTAAGTTAGCAGGAGCGGCTTGCTTCTGATGTTTGATTGTATTCTTTGTTTCTGCGCTCACCGTTTGGAATTGGATTTCTGCCGCCAATCTTAGCGGTAGTCTTCTGTATTGAGTGGTAGTGTCGGCGCTTTTCCTTTTGCTGATTGTCACATAGTATTGTGGTGTATTTGGAGTTCCTGTCACCTAAGCTTATTATTAGGTTAAGGAGTTTATTTGTTTTAGCGTATTCACATCATAGAACTGGTGAGTGACATAACGACTAGAAATACAATATATGTATTAATTGTGTGCACCAGTCATGAGGTTATTTCAATTACAGATGCATTGACTAGTGGTAAACCAGTCATACCTTCAGCATTCCAGTGCTTTCCCTATGTTTCCAGTTTTATAGGCATTCTCCACATCTCACAAGGTACTAACACTTTTACTACACTCTCCTTAATTTGGGGACAACAAGGGAGGGTATAGGTTGCACTAATTGTTCTTGTCTATTACTACAGTGTCACTACCAGAAGAGAAAACCTCATCTGAAGCAGAAGAGGAGTGTGGAGCGCCATTACTTCTTTTTCCTTTTCTTACCCTTGTTTTGTTCCCCTGTGTTCCCCTTGGTTACTTGTTGGGTGTTAGTGCCTCTTCCTGGCACCCGGGGGGTGACGAGGGGGAGACAGGGTGTTAAGCATCGTGAATCCAGGATACTTCTGAGACAACCAGGTGCGTGCATTACATTATCATAACAAGGAAGAATACAGTCCGCGACTTTGAGACACACTGCTTCTCAGTCCCAGCACTTTTCCTTCAGTGTCAACACTGCCCCTAACCAGATTCTGCTGCAGTGCCCACAATAATGGCGCTGTTAACGGTCGCCTTTTCACGCGGGCACGGTTGTGACGTGTCAGGATACAGAGAGGCAACACACAGTTCGATTGGGTCCTCTTAAAAATGGGGTGAAAGGACCACAGGGTTCCAATTAACTGCTGTAAAACTGCTAGCAATGAGAACTCAGTAACACACTTAGCAGATGTGGAACTGCCTGGAGGCAGTCAGTGTCCCTTCCTCAATGAGGAACGCACCTAATACTTGCGAGCCTGAAGAGGGTCGTGTTTAGGATTCTACACAATTGGCATTTTTACTTTCTGTGTGTGCCCCCATTACTTTGCCAGCTGTGGTTACCCTTCTGCAGATCCCGGGCACTCATGTATGTATTTGTATTTATATAGCGCACTTCTACCCAGAGGTCTCGTAGCGCTGTATTCATACCGCTGTGGAACCCTTCCTGGCTTTTCTGTGAAATGTCTACTCCAGGGCACCCCCAAGGTGGAGGTCAGGCATCCTTAGCATTGTGGGGGCCGTTGTGGAGATTAAGCAAGCTATTGCCCAGAGTCACAGGGTGGGACCCATGATTGGAATAGGCACCGAGGCGAGAATTATCAGGTCCTGGGAGATTGAGTCCAAGAGCCGCCGAGGCGGGAATTCAACCCTGGTCCCGGGCCAGACCTCTGCATCAGGGTCTGCCGCTCTAACCATTGAGCCACGAGGTTCTCACCAGCCTCATGTTTTCATCCAGTTACTCATACATCTCAGGTCAGGCATGGGTGAGGGCCCCTCCAAGGCGAGGCCCCTGAAAACCCCCTCGCCACCTCTCAATCTGGCCTCATGCATATCATACCTCCCCGGCAGCAAAAAAAGGGCAAGGGGACAAAATATTTCTCACTAACTGGGCTTGATAAAAATAAACACCAACAACTGTTAAATCATACACGATTAAAGTGTTGGTGTTATCACGGTGATAGTGAGGAAGAATACTCATAAAGTGAGTCCCTCAGTATAAAACAAGGAGTGTCTTAGAACAACGGTGCTTTCAATGTCACACCCCTGAAATCACCATGAGTTTGCCATGCAATCTAATTAAAAAATATATATTTTTGAATTTTGAATATCATATACTTTCGAAACTTGTAAAGTAAATGCCAACTCACATGGCGTGGTGGCAAAGTGTGTCACACAATATATATATCTGCACTTCACACTGTCTCTCGGTGAAGAGCTGATATCATCACACAGTAAACCCATCCCTGGGTAATCAGTGTTCCCTGCCAGTTAGGTGATTTCCCACACAAATCGGCAATATTTTTTCTCATATGTGAGGTAAAAATTACCACTGGTGGGTCACTGATTGATTTGGCTGGTATTGGCAGTCCAACTCCTGTGTGTGTTTAAACCTTTTTAAATTTGTCGCCACGCGGCCGCTGCCCACCTTATCACGAGGAACTGGCACACAGACGCTGCCAGAAACTGCCTGGGCTGGGACACGTCCATCTATAATAGTAGGAAGCCCGTCTCTCATTGGCCCGAGTGGGACCAATGCAGAGATTAATGTTCCCATTTTTTGTCCGCCCCTTCGCCCCAGCATACTGCGCAGGTGCTAGCTAGAGTTTCAAAGAAGAAGACACTGAAAGCAGCGTGTATAAATAGCACGAGTTGCTAGTAAACTCAATGGGCCTCATTTATGAGGCCTTGCGTCAGTTTTGCGCTTCCGATGCGTCACTTTTTGTGACGCATCGGCAGCGTAAAACATGCATCCTGTTGCGCACTATTTACAAAGGGACGCATCTAAGCAGATGCGTCACTTTGTAAACCCCTGAGCTATATTATACCTGTGGCAGGTATAATGTATGCAGGGGGGCGTTCTCCCGCAAAAAGCCTTGTAGAAGTGACGCAGTGAAATCTATGAGATTTCACAGCGTCACTTCTAGGACGCCGTTGAGTCAAAATCTTGCGCCTGCCTCACAGCAGGCGTAAGACTGACGCAAGCCCTTTCACATGGGGATTGCCCCATGTGAAAGGACGCATTGCTGGAGTTGCGTCACTTTTGTGACACATTCCAGCAATGCGTCACTTTTGCGCCTACAGATACGTCAAAAATACTGACGTATCTGTAACTTCTTGCGACATGATGCGTCATACGGTAAATATGACGCATCAGGAATGTCGCAAGGAGGGCGCACTGAGAAGTGACGCATCGCTGCTTTCACGCAGCGATGCGTCATTTCTCATAAATGAGGCCCCATGTTTGCAAACTATAAAACATTAACTTACAAAATTGATTTACTCATATATAGCTGTACATTGTGTCATGCGAGTTTATCTGCCCCAGAGTTGGGGAGGGTGCAAAATGTGAAAGGTTAGTTTGTGGATGTTCACAATCGTCTGCAAGCCCATTCCTAACCTGAATCTGATCATAGATTGACTCAAGGCAAGGGCAGAAGTCACTAGGCATCCATTTTGTTCCTATGATCGGTGGGCTTTACAGGAAGTGTGTCTGCACAGGAAAAATATGTTATCTGTGAAAGCAAGTGTTTAGGTTTAAATACATGTTTGCTGAGCATTAATACATATGTGAATAAACACCAGTTGTGCACTTATGCATAAGAGTACTATCGCAGCCCTCCCGAAATACTCCTGGAACTATTTGAGAATTCAAATAAATAATCAAATCTACTACAAACGAAGGTGTAAACCTATGAAGGTAGATTTAATTTTTGTTGATGCAAATTAGCCCAAAAATGTGTCAATGGCCAATCTGCTCGCAATGTGTTTATCTTTAAGGCAGATTTTGTCCTCTGCATTTACTAACAATACTTGACACTGATGAGATATTGATTTATTTCTGAACTCAAAATCACTCTTTGGACCAGAGAGACCAAAAGACAAAGGGGCATATTACCAAGGGTGGCGATAGGCAATTATCTCCGGTTTAGCAGCCGTTTTCGGCCGCTAAGCGGCGATAATTCTATCGCTCTATTAGCAAGCTGTTGCTAACTGATGTTAGCGACAGCTTTTAGGCGATAGCGAGCGGTTTGGGGCCCGCTTTGCATGTCAGCGATATTTATCGCTAATGACATGCAAAGTGGGCGTACCAAACCTGTTAGCGACTGCAGTCGCTAACGTCGCTATCGCCTATTAGCAAGGCAGGCGTAGCGATGGAAATATTCCCGCTATCGCCAAAAACTAACGCCTGCTCAGACCAGCCATGTTAGCCAATAGGAGGTGGATAACATGGCTAAGAGCATTTCGTCGCTAATGCGTGAGTATCGCTGTATTCTCAGCGATATTCACGCATTTCGCCTGATTCTTATCGCTTTTGAGATAAACCTTGCTAATAGCACGTTATCTCAGCGATAAAAACCGGTGATGCGCGGCGATACAAATATTGCCCCTAACTCTACTTAGCGATATATATCGCTATTTGTTGGTAATGTGCCCCAAGATTCCAGTCCTGGACCTTCCATTTTCACAAACATTTCTTCAGTGAATGCACTAGCCCACGTAGCTTGGCTATTTCTGGGCTAAGTCAGTGGTTGCTTGGTAGATGGTTCTGAGGTGTGACCATAGGCTGACTTCTTTGCAGGAAGCTTGCATGATTCCAGGTACAACAATGAGGCTGATTACCTAGTCCCAAAAAAGAGAAGAGACCTTCAACTCTTCCTAAGAGGAGACGTAAAAAGGGGTATTTTTATCCCTCCTTTATTGAGTTATTTAGATGGGGCGTCAAAGTCATCTACAGCTACAGCTGTCAGCATATAATAACAAATACAAAAATAATAAATACACATAACACTGATAGCAGTAGTTTCAAGAGTCGCTCAAATCTCTTGCACCTCTTCTCAAAGAAGCCTCCATTTGATTCCCAGAAATGCTGCCTGACTGGTGTTAAATATTGCTGAGTTTTTTCCCGCTCATGACACACTGTGACTAGCCCAAACCATGACATCTGGGCCCTGGCGTGCACTTTTAATGGGATTTAGGCACTAGATAGAGCCTTGATTTCAATGTACGGTCCCTGGACCTGTCCCTGTTATTTGTGAACACACCAAGATATATCAAGTGGAAGATGCAGACTTTCCACGCTGAGGGGCAGTGGTAGTTACCCCCTCCAAATCTTCCTCAGCCTCTGGGGGTCACTGGTGCACCTGCACTAAAATCCACCCCCCTACAAAAATAACTTTTGGTTTTGAAAACTCATAAACTTCCTTGTTAGTCCAGCAGTTTCAGGCAGCATTAAAAATGTCAATTTATCTAATGTTCCTACTGGTGAGAGATTGAAATTTTATTTAGAAGCTGTTTTTGGTCATCATAAAGCAGCGTGGATGGTTAATGTGCTTGCTGCAAAGAGCATGTACTATGTAGACCACAGAACTGAGTGTGAGTGAACTATGAGTAGTACTATAAAAAATTGAATACATGTCAGAGAGAGGGTATGGAGAGAGGAGTAGCACTGTTGGAGAGTGGTAATGAAGGAGTTCATGGAGATGATGTTATAGAGGGGGCGCCAAGAAAGACTGTCGCACCCGGCGCCACCAACGTAAAAGCTGGTCCTCCTTATAATTACAGACCGCATGCCGCCCGCAAAGCTGAGAGCAATACCCCACTTGACTTCATTCATCTAACCGTGACAGTCTGGACCTTGCACGTCATATAGGACAAAAGGTCAGCTGCAAGGCACCTTCTGAAAGCCACAGCTAGAAGGATCTTAAATTGAGATGTAAACCCATGGGGAACCGTAGCGGTCATTGAGCAGCCACTCAACGAAGACCCACGTGAAGCGCTGATACTCTGTAAAACCAAGAGATAGACCTCTCGAGTGGGAATACGGGATAGTTTTTAATCCTGACCTAAAAACATAAAAAGGCATCTCCTTTTCAACACTGGCTCTCTTACAGTCCTTTGGGATAGGAACTCTAGAACACCCACTGCTTGCTACTGTCCGGCTGCTTCACTTCAGCCATCATATTGCGTCTGCCCGGGGTCCACTAAAGGAACCCTTGACAATGCCACCTGCACTATTCTCCTGGTACTTGAGACCTCCGTCCAGGCATTTGCAAACTCCACTTGGATTCCCTCACATGCGTTGCACTCATCTCCTTGAGATAGTGATTGCACTACTTTCTGAAGCTTAGCCTGCCGTGTGTAATGTAACTCGTGGTACTCATGTAAAGCGCTCCAGTACCTTCGGGTTGAGGTCGTGCTATATAAAACTGCAAAGAAAGAAAACAAAAATCCTCTCGCTCACAACCTATCCCCTTCACACTGGTCTGCCAGTGGCATGTACTGCTTTCTTTCCTCCAGTACAAACTATCTCAGATTGAAACCACTGAATGCACTTCTCACTAACTCACCTCGTCCTCCCTCAACCTCCGATGAAAGCCTCACTTGCTGAAATTCAGATCGGGTATTGCATCAGGCTTTCTGCAGTGCCAGTTGAGGATGTGGGTGGAGCCAATAGAGTAAATGGGTGGAGCCGGTGGAGGAAGTGGGTGGAGACGGGGACGTGGGTGTGGCCTCCTAAATATATTTGAGCACCTGCACTTAATATTTTACAAATCAAGCACTGATTATAATCTGTTTTGCATGTTCTCTTAGCCGATGGAAGTCACGTATGAAAGACTCATACCATGACCTTCCTCTAAGGTACAACGCCCCTCCCATTCTTCCTGTTCTGGGGTTCTGGCAGGATGTGCGGGTTTTTGTGCAGGGCCTACATGACTTTACACCTCTGAGCCTCACTGGAAGCACAGAAATACACCGCCGAGTCCCACGGCTGCAGGTCCGAGATATTCAACCGGAAGCTGTTAATGCTGGGCCTGGAGGCTGAGAGCGAAGCGCGTGTTTTATTCTCTTTTTCTACAAACCCTTCTCCCACTGAGTAAAAGAGCAGCTGCAGCCCGGCCCCGGGGCGCTGCCGGTACCAGTACATGTAAGTGTGACCTTGGTCCTGGTCACACTGAAGTTCTGCTGCCTGGCCGGTCCTTCTCACTTCATAGGGGCTCTGGTCGACCGCGGCGTCCGACCACTCTAGGGGGGAATGGTGGAGACACAAAGAGATGAGAGTTTAGTCAGAATAACGAGACATCAAAGAAGGACAATCAAAAGTTATAGACTGGCTTGCGATGTTTAATGAAAATAATTTGCGCTCACTTGACAAACCCAGGAACACTGCCAGGCTCCAGACTCGTGCCATGTTTGCGTTTCTCAGCTGTGTTGTGCCACATTTTCTCTCCACCACCTGCCTTTCTCTCTTCCCCCTCTCACCATAAGCCAGCCCAGGTCCAGACTCCTCCCACGTCCACCAGGCTCAGAGTATCACATCTACAGCTCGTGGATGGCTTCAAGGCTGACAGGCCCTTGATAAATGTATTTTATTACTTTCAAGTAGTAGTGTGTGGACAGCGGAGAATTATTGAAACCTTCTGGAGAAATGTTTAGACATGTGATAATTGAGCCTGGTGAATTTAAAAGTTCCATTACCAGATTAATAGAGCAGATCTAATACTAGGGATGTGTGTGTGTATATGTGTTTGTGTTGTGTTGTGTGTGTGTGTGTGTGTGTGGGTTTGTGTTACTATCCTTGTGGGGACTTGGGTGTGATAACACACTCACGCTGTGGGGACTTGATTGCACTGTGGGGACCTGAACTCAGGTCCCCACAAGGTAATGTCCTTTAAATGATAAACAATGGCTTCAGGAACATCTGTGTCAATTTTTACAACTTTTAAAAAAATTGCCTTGTGGGGACCTGTGTTTCAGAAAGTGTGTTTATATTTTTGCTCCCTCTGCCCCCATAGACAGGAGGCGGTACTGCAGTCTTAAACACACTTTGCATTTAAACACACTTTGTTCACCAGGAACACAAGTTAGCAGCAGAAAGCACAGATATTTCAAGGGAAAAGCTTCAAAACCCGGGGTTAAAACAAATTTTTCATGCAAACTAACATTTCCCCCATTTAATAAAGTAAAACTTTATTCTCATGAAAATTTTGAATTCAGACTATTTGAGTTTAAAAATTGTTAAACATTGTTACAAGCAATTTGGATACGATTTGAATCCCAGATTACATCGCTATTGTGGTTTGATCCTTATCTGCAATTAAATAATGATGGTGCATTAAAACATGATACAATATAAACTGATCTGATCGCTTTCTTAACAAATTTGATTACATAATAATATGCACTTTGGAATACGTTCTTAAGATGATGGCTAGATGAGTGAGTGCCTAGAGTGGCATTGTGTGAACTTCTATGCTCTCTCAGATGCCGAACTGCAGTAATGTCATGCCTACAGCAATGGGAAGTTTAATTTTAACAGAAAAGCATGTTCTTAGAACATTAGTGACATTCTTAAAAAATATATTCAAATATTGCCATAAGTTGAAATTACATTTAATTGAATTGCTTAATTTTAAAACTATTCCTAATGCTTTACAAATTAAATCAGCTTCATTCCCATAGATGGGTGAAGAACAGTCATCTAACAAGCATTGGCAAAGCCAACAGGTGTCACCTATGAGACTCTGATATATATCAACCGTAGTGAAGTAGGTACAGAGGCACAGACTCCTGGTTCACCCTAATTAGTGGGTATGTTTTAAAAGTCAAAAAAGGGGAGGTGGATAGGAGACCAAATCCCTAGCTTGCATTTGGGCTCACATTGCCCTTACTACTGCATTACTGTTTGGACTTAGTGCTTCAGCTAAGGTGCAAAGTTCTGCTGTAAAATGGGCACCCTCATGTTGATGTCCACTTCAATTTGCCCTTCCTTTGTATTTAAATATAGTTTGCCTTCCAAGATCATACTAGTTTAACTACAACATACTGCAGTAGCATAGGCTGCGCTCAACCACCTGCCTTATAAGTGAGAAGGTCTTCAAGTCGGAAGGGTGGAGAGGATGTGGCGTTATGCTAGAGTTGCAAACTTCAAACTCAATTCTTGACGTTAGCTTGACATCCTGTGATTCTGGTCAAATCACTTAATTTCCCTGTGCCTAAAGAAATTGTACATGACTTAACTGGTGCTCATGTAAAGTGCTTCAAAGTGGAGTGACACAAGCACAGCACTGGTGGGAATGAGGCATTTACAGAAGTATGTGAGAAGTGGCTTCTGTTGCTTCGCCATGAGAACTTTTGTGTTGGTTAAGTCTATTAATGCAACCACAGCCATGGGTGAGGATGATATAGACTACTGCTCAGGTCTCGAGATCTGTCATGAGGTAGCTGCAGCCTGTTACACATCAGTACTAGACCTACTGAGAAGATGAACTGCATGTGTGTTTATATTCCTTCCTCTTTCCTTCAATTGGGATTGTTAGTATCATGTGTTTGGAGAAGAAACTCAGGCTGGGCTTCAGGGCAATGACCCTTGCACATAACACATTTCCCATTAACAAGTGAATAGGCCGGTGCACCTGAGCCTTCTGAAGTTGATTCCACTCCCATAGTGGGAGATGGGCCCTGCTGGTAACAGCACACCTCTGGAAAGAGAAGCAGTATGTGTTGTGTCTTACCAAGGACCTTGAAAGCAACTAGTCAGGGAATGAAGCATCCAAAACAGAGGGCCTCACTGATCAAAAACATTTGCTCACGGCATAACATACTTCAATATCAAAATGTCTGGACAACATAATTGCTGTACACAACTGAACTATTTTAACTACTCAAAGCCCTTACTATGACTATACACTTATTCTATATAAAAATTACTCAATCTTGGAGAGCCTCATACTCCACCCAAGAGACGAAAGGCTTTTACTGCAGACATAGGATGCATAAAGTATAAACAAGTATATCACATTAAGGGGGTGAAAAGTGTCTTGTTTAGAAGTGAAAAATGTATTTGCCATAATATGTTGTCTATGCTCATATTGGTCAGTAGTTGGGAGAAGAGATTGTGGGGTTTGCTTAACTGCAGACTATAAAGAGTGTTTATAGGTTTTGGAGGCCTATCTTTAGCAAGGAATCTACCATACGTATATTGGAATTGAAGCATGAATGTTGCAGTAAATAGACTGTCATTTAAGGAGGGCAGTACTTTTTAAAACGAGGGACTACACTTAATATTTTGGGTAAGCCTAGAAAATTATTGGTATTCATCTAAGAAGAAAGAGCCATAGGTATGGATATGGGTGCGGGCAGAAAACAGTAGATGTGTGTCTATTTTGGAATGTAATTGTGCTACATTATCTACAGCTCATACCCTAGCATGGAAATAGTCTAAGTTAGTGGCTAAGCTGTAGACAGTATATTATAAATATTATATCTATTAGAAATACAGACATAATTTTCTCACATTTTGATCATGTACTCGTGTGACATTGAGGGGGATTCAATCAACTTTGCCATATAAAATGATTTATGTGTCAAACATTGATGTGAGTGCAGCACCAAATTCTCTGCTCTGTGGTCACAAACCCACTATCAGGGTGGGAACAGTTCAAAGACAACTGGAATCCACACAAAGCCAGATCTACTTAACTAATGTGTCCTGCATTTGCATGAAGTGATACCACCAAATGAAACCAGGAGCAAACAATGGGTATACGGAAAAGCCTAGGATATTTCCTGACACACCTATAATTTCTGCAAAAATATCCACTTGACACAGCTTACCCTTAGTCTCTTGACATTATGTTGAAGTTTGTACTGGAGGGCTTCGTCGTATATAAATATCACAAAAGACACTATTAGCTTGCCTTGGCACTGTCGTGCAATGCTTAGAATCACACAAAAGAGACATGATTGGCATGCGACTCTTTGAAAATATGGTGCTTTACTATTTTTCCTGTTTGTCCAAGGGAGTGCAACGGAATATTACAAATGTTTATATAGCACTGCCCCATGTTTAGTTTATCTAGATCACTGGGTGGCACCACAGCTCTATGTTTCTAAACAAGGGAGTAGCCAGAAAATGAACACACTCCTCGATTTTGAACTAAAGCTTTGATGGCCCTAAGTAAGTGAGTCAAACCCGCCCTAGCTGAGCTCCCTTGGCTCTTCCATCCAAGCATCCTTTCACTCTACCACCTTTTGATATCCACTATTTTACCTTCACATTGTATCAGTCATTCATTAATTCTTCCCCTTTACATCCATCAAGCCATCCATCTTTCCAGTCTGCCATCCGTCAATCCACTTTGCCATCCATCCACTCTGCCATGCATCCATCCATCCATCCATCCATCCAGCCACCTTGTCATCCCTCTCTCCATTCTGGCATCCATCCATCATCCACTCCGCCATCCATCCATTATCCACTCCACTATCCATTCATTCACTCTTCCACTGATCCTCTCTGCCATCCACCCATCCATTCTACCATCTATCTACTCACTCAGCCATCCATCCTGCCATCCATCATCATCCATCCACTGTGCTGTTCATCTACCCACTCAGCCATCCATCTAGCCATCTACTATCCATCCATCCACTCTGCCATCCATTCACTCAGCCATCCATTCAGCCATCCATCTACTTTGTCATCCATTAACTCATTTCATCCACTCATCGATCCATCCATCGATCCATCCATCCATCCATCCATCTGTCCATCGATCCGTCACTTTAGTCTGTCATCCTTTCACCTGCCCATCCACCTATCCATTCATTCATCCATCCAGCAATACCTTTACACTATCATTTCACATGACCATATACCTATCTATCCATTGCTTTTCGCTCCCATCCATCCATGTCTTACCTCTGCCATCCTTTCACATGTTCATCCACCTATTTATTCATTCTCTCATCCATCCAGCTACTTACTCTGTCATTCTTTAACATATCCTTCCATTTATCTATTCATATATCGCTTTGCCATCCATCCATGTCTTACCTCTGCCATTCTTTCACCTGTCCATCCACCTATCCATTCATTCCATGCGTCCTTTCACCCACTCATCCATCAACCCACTCATTCATCCACCTACTCATACACCCATCTTCCATCCTTTCACCCATCCTTCCTTTAAATATTCCTTCTTTCATTCCCTTTTCTCTTTACCCATCTTTTATTCTTCGTTTCTCCTGTTTGCTTTTCTATTGCAGCAGTATAAATGTGTTGCATTAATTACGACATTTTGTCTGCCCAGGTGCAGACAGAATAGGAGCACAAAGAACTATGGCCCCCCCTTTAGCTGCTGAAGCAACACAACACACCTGTTTCTGAGCTGTGCTGGCTCCAGCTTATTCACTAACTTGTACTTTTCAAGTTATTACATACCCACATAGAAATTCTGGGTTAATTAAAAACAGAAGCACTGCTCCCTTTAGCAGGATATTCTTTCCGGACTCTTTAAGCATGTAACTGGAGTAAGAAGAGTCCCAGACTTCCCACTGAACTGTGATCATCCACAACAGGTGTGTTTGTGGATTTGCAGCCAGCCAGGGAGACACCATATCTCTGTGGGGACTTGGACATGTTAGTAACCACACATTATTTATGGGGAGATTTGAACATTATATTCAAACACTTTCTTTGTGGGGACTTGAATAAGACACAATCTGTGTGAGCTCTTGAACAGTCCTATGATCACACACTATTTATGTGGGCACTTAATCATCATAATCTTCACACACAATCGTTGAGGTTACTTGAACATGATTACCTTGACACACAATCTCTTTGAGATCTTAAACATTCCTATAATCACACACTATCCTCATTACGAGGTCGGTCGGAAAGCGTCTGACCGACAGTCAGATTCCCCTAGACCATGTTGGAACCCAACCGCCGACTCAGTCAGAAACAATTCTGACTGACTGATTATGATGCTCGTTGTCGGAAGGTGAATTCCGAATCTGTTCTGACCATCATTTGGAGAATCCGAGTCGGTCGGAACTGATTCATACAGTTCAGCTGTCAGCGTTTCTGCATGACCAATTACGATGTCAGATTCCAACAGCCTTTCCGACCCGGTCTGTCCAACATGAAAAGGCTGTTGGAAACTGACTTTGGGGGCCCCTAGCAGGCCCCCCTTTATCCTGAGTGCTAAGGTTTGGGCTCGAGGGTACCCCCCCCTACATTTCCATGCACAAGGTGGCAGGCACCACGCGGTGCCTGCCATGTTGTGCATGGAAAGGCAAATTGCGGCATTTTAACAGCAGCCAGCAGCCCCGTCCGTAATGTTAAAAGGCCAGGATGAGCCCGCCATACTGGCAGGCGCATCCTAATTGGGCTGGTGGGACCACCGCATGGCAGGCGGGAGGTCCCAGCACTGCTATGATGGCGGGCGGACATCAGTCCGCTCGCCACCATAATGAGCCCCTAAATTACTTCCCACCAATTTCACTAATAAATAGCACAACACACACATACAAATAATTACACAATTACTTGGCAATTAATTAATTAAAATTAATTACCAACTAATTATTACATTATTGGTAAAAAAAATATTTACACATTTAAGACTATAACATCTCAATTCAACAATTGTTACTAAATGAAAATTATTCTGTACATTCTATATAATTAAATTACTTCCCACCCTATTCCCCTATAAACCCACAACCCTCTACAGGACTAAAAACACAAAATTAAAATTTAAAAAAATTAATAACTACTCAAAACATTCAATACACTTTATATAATTATATAACTTCCCACCCTAATCCCAATAAACCCACATCCCGCTACGGAACTAAAAATGCAAAATTAGAACAAAATGTTTTAATAACTTCTAACATTTTTACACATATAATAAAAATACAAACAAATCTTATACCAAAAAATACATGCATCACACACATACAAAATATATACAAACATACATAACATTAATACAAAATCGATATTTTTAACATCTATATTATTGCAAACGATATTAAACACTTCGACATTTTTTACATCAATATTACTTACCCAAAGTCGATATTCTGCAACACAATATTTTGTCTGTCGATATTCTTGAGCCACAATATTTTTGCAACGATATTCAGCTAAGTCGATATTTGTGATTTGATATTTAGGTGCTCATTATGATGGCGGGAGGATTGCCACCGCCGGGCCGGCGGTGGCAATCCTCCTGCCATCACAACATGGTTAACCCACCGCCACATTAGGATGGCGGTGGGATTCACATAGGTTCTGCGGCGGATGGAAAGTCCGTCCACCATGGTTCCGCAAGGCAGTCCTTTTCCGCCCGCCTTGCAGAACCCGGAACCAGGACATCATTGCGGTGGTACCATGCAGGCACTGCCGTAGTGATTAACATGAGCCCTTCCATCTGTCTTTTTGCGGCGGATATCCCGCCGCAAAAAGACAGGTGGAGACTGGCTTTGGGGGCCCGTTGTGGACCCCTTTTGGTGGGGGGTGCACTGGGGGGGTATCCATGGTACCCCCTACATTTCCATGCACAAAGTGGCAGGCACTGCGTGGTGCCTGCCAAGTTGTGCATGGAAATGCACATCGTGGCATTTTGAAATTGTGCACAGTGCTGCAGCCAGCAGCACCGTCCGCAATGTTAAATCACCAGGAAGCGCCCCCCAGTGTAGCGGACGCATCCTAATTGGGCTGGGTGCGTGCGGCGGTCCCATCACCATTATGATGGCGGACAGACTGATGCCCACCCACCATCATAATAAGCCCCTTAGTCTCTGCACCCAGATTTCAACATGCCTATAATCAGATAGTAATCCTGTTTAAATGTGAACATCATTCCCTTCACACACTATCTGTGAGAATACTTGAAGTTTGTATTTAAACACTACCACTATAGGGACGTAGGTCCTGATTCAGATTTCAGCAGACGGGTTACTCCATCACAACAGTGATGGATATCCCGTCCACCGAAATGTAAATCCCATATTATTCTATGGGATTTATATTTCGGCGGATGCAGTATCTGTCACTGTTGTGACAGAGTAGACCTACCGCCGAAATCTATATCAGGCCCTTGAACACTATTATCTGTGCACACTATCTTTGTGGGGACTTGAACATCCTAATAAACATACACTATCTTTGTGGTAGCTTGAACATCCCAGTAACCCCACACTATCACTACTGGGACATGAGCACCCCTGTAACCACACACTATCTTTGTGGGGACTTTAACTTGTTAGTAATCACACAATTTTTGGGGGGAGATTTGAACAATATATTCACACACTACTATCTTCGTGGGGACTTGAATAAGATTAATTTCACACACAATCTGTGTGAGTTCTTAAACAGTCCTATAATCATGCGCTGTCTGTGTGGGACCTGAACATCATTTACTTCACATGCAATCCTTTTGAAACTTGAACATCCCTATAATTACACACTATGTATGTGCAGGGTTGAACATGCCTATAATCCCGGTTTGAATGTGAACAATCTTGCCTTTACATGCTATCTGTGTAAGGACATGAAGATTATTTAAACACTATCACTGTTGGTACTTGAACAGTACTATAGTTGCACACTATCTCTGTGGGTACTTGAACATCATAATCATAATAAACACACACTATCTTTGTGGCAGCTTGAACATCCCAATAACCGCATGCTGTCTCTGTGTTGGGCGTTAAGCATCCCTGTAACCACACACTATCTTTGTGGGGACTTGAAAATCCTAATAAACACACGCTATCTTTTTGGCAGCTTAAACATCCCAGTAACTGCACACTATCTCTGTGGGGACATGAGCATCCCTGTAACCACAGACTGTCTTTGTGGGAACTTTAACATCCTAATAAATACACACTATCTTTGCGGCAGCTTGAACATCTCAGGAACCAGACACTATCACTGCGGGGACTTGAACATCCCTGTAACCACACACTATCTCTGTGGGGACTTGAATATCCTAACACACGCTATCTTTGTGGCAGCTTAAACATCCCAGTAACCACATACTATCACTGTGGGGACTTAAGCATTCCTGTAACCACACACTATCTTTGTGGGGACTTGAACATGTTTATAATCATACAATTCTTATGGAGATATTTGAACATCATATTCACACACTATCTTTGTGGGGACTTGAACATGTTTAAATTCGCACCATTTTTATGGGGAGATTTGTACATCATATTCACACATTATAATTTCACACACAATCTATGTCAATTCTTGAACAGTCCTATAATCATGCACTATCTGTGTGGGGACCTGAACATCATTTACTTCACACGCAATCTTTTTGAAACTTGAACATCACTATAATAACACTATATATGTGCAGGGTTATATATGCCTGTAATCCCTGTTTGAATGTGAACAATCTTACCTTTACATGCTATCTGTGTAAGGACATGAAGATTATTTAAACACTATCACTTTTGGGACTTGAACACTACTATAGTTGCACACTATCTCTGGGGGTACATGATCATAATAAACACACACTATCTTTGTGGCAGCTTGAACATCCCAATAACCACATGCTGTCTCTGTAGGGACTCAAACATATCACTAACCATATACTATCTGTGGGGAGATTCGACTATTATATCCACACACTATCTTTCCGGGGACTTGAATATGATTAACTTCACACATAATCTGTGGAAGATCTTGAACATTCCCATAATCACACAGGGCCTGATTCATAAAGGTAAACTTAAACATTGGTGAAAGTTTATGACATTTTGTAATCCACAAAGCAGTTTATTGAGCAGTATGTTTAAGACTCTCTACCTTTTTATGTGGGGAGTCTCTGCCCCAAGTGCAGAGACTCCTCAGTCATAAAGATACTACTAGTAAAATTCCATGGGAATTTTGAAAAATCGTAAACTTACTCAAAGGTGTAAGTATACCTTTGTGAATCAGCACCACAGTATCTCTCTGATACTAAAACAGCATTACAGTCACACACTCTTTATGGAGACTTGAACATTATTTTCAACTACTATTTTTTGGGTGACTTGAACATGAGTACCTTCACACAAAATCAGTAAGGTCTTGAACATTCCTGTAATAGTTTCGATCTCCTTGGGGATTAGAACATCATTATCTACATATTTGTGTGGAGACCTGAATATCGTCTTCATACACTGTTTTTGTGGGAACTTGATCATTATTACCTTCTCACACCATCTATACAAGGTCTTGATCATACCTATAATCTCACACTATCTCTGTGGGGACTGTGAGAAAGTGCAATTGTTCTTGCATGGTATGCCCCCACTTTTTACTGAATTGCTGATGTGCTTTGACTGAGTGTGCCCTGGGCTCCTGCCAATCAGGTGCCCAAGGTCTGTGTTCCTTCCCTAAAACTGTATTGAAGCTAAAACCCAATTGGCATCTCTGGCCACATGTCAGCCCCTGGTAAATGGTACCCTAGGTACCCAGGGCATTGTTATGTTATGTTATAGTATTTTCAAAGCGCAAACTGCTACCAGAAGGTGTCCTTGCACTGTCTATACGCAACCCAAAGAGATATTGATGAAGAGTTTTTAAGGCTTTCCTGAATGCCAGTAAATCCAGAATGTTTCTAAGATGAAGTGGTAGGCTATTCCTAGCCTTGGCTGCACCTGTTAAGAAGCTCCTACCTCCCCAGCTAGCTTTTTTAGAGAAAAAACAAAACGGGATGCATGCAGAAATCGCAATATTTCATGCGATTTCTACAGCTTCCTTAATTGCGATTCGCTAATTGCTAATCGCAAATAAGGAATGGCTTTCCCATTCATTCCTATGGGCCTAAAGGCCCATAGGAATGAATGGGGAGTCATTCCTTATTTGCGATTCGCAATTAGCGAATCGCAAATAAGGAAGCAATTTCAAGGGTGTCAGGGTGTCCAAAGGACACCCTGTAGCACCCCTGAAATGGTAATCTACACAGGTGTTGCGCATACACATGTCCAAAGGACATGTGTGTGTGTAACATACAACTTAGAAAAATGCACTTAAGTGCATTTTTCTAAGTTTTTGCTATTTACCACGTAGTTAGACTTCAAGGTAAATAGCGGGCCCAGATTGCGAATTCGCAATTTTAAAATGGTTCTTGAATTGCATTTAAGGAATCTCAAATTGAGATTCCTTAAATGCAATTAATCGCAATTTAGCGACTTCTAGAATTGCGATTTTTGCATTTGGGATGATGAATCCCAAATGCAAAAATAGCGCTCGCAAAGGGCCAGATTCTCAGAATCTGAAGCTTTGCGAGCCGATTTTGGCTTGATGAATCTACCTGTAAGAGCCCATGCATTAGTTGAGCCATGAAAATATTTGACATGCGAATCATGAAACAACAATAAAAATATAATAAAGTCTCTTCAAAATGTGCTTTTTAACATACTGAGTGTTTCATTTTACATTAGATAATTTCACCAAACAGGGAGACATTTATTAAAATGATAATTTTTTAACTTGAAATTATAAACATTCTTGCCCTCCAACCTGACGACAATGGGGTTAGTGAACTATGAGGCAAGACAGTTGTCATGTGCACCACCTATATATGACTTATTTGAAATATATATGAATAAACATTATAGTCTATTACACCAAGGACAAGAGAAGTTTTTGTACAGTGCGCATTCTGAACTCCTGTATTTCAAGGTGCTCTCATATGTTATGTTAATTGAATTTTGAAATAGCGCACAGCTCATCCCCAAAGGGACATCTCTGTGCATTAGCAGGCAGGAGATGAGAGAGCATCGTGAGAGCTGCTTGGTAGAACAGTCATGCTTTGAGTTGTTTTTTAAAACTGGAAAAGCTAGAACATGCATGAATAAACTGAGTGAGTTTATTCCAGTGAAGCGGTGCAAGCTAAGAAAATGCCTGGCATCCATATTTTGACATGTGAATGCATCGAGGATGCAGCAGATGCTACTTTTTTTATCTTAAATTCCTGTAAGGGAGGTATGGGGTAAGTCTGTCCTGAATATAGTTTGGGCCTATTTCGAACCTAGATTTGTAAGTGAGGCAAAGGAGTTTGAACAATTCTGTCTTTTTGCGAGGAACCATTGGAGTGCTCTAAGTGTGGCGGGTAGCAGAGTGCGTGGAGGCATATTGTAAACCATTTGGACAGCGGTGTTTTGAACAGTCTGTATTTTAGCTACCAGAGATTTATTTATGGCAAGACCAGAGCATTGCTTTAATTAGTGTCTTCCAGGAACACAGAGGAAGCCATTGGAAGACTTTTCTAAGAAGGCTTAGTGTCCCAAAGCAAGTATTGCAGACGGAAATGATCTGGTCTTTCATGGACAAGTGTCGTCCAGAAGTATACCCAAGTTCCTAGCTGTTCTGCTGGTCACAGGGGCTAGATGGAGTTTGGCTGGCCACCAGTCATTCAACCAATAGAGTTGGGCATTACCAAACAAAGTAATCTCTGTTTTGCCTCCATTCAGTTTAAGACAGTTATGGGATATTCAAATGCCTATTTTCCTCACAAGCGACAAATCGCTGTTTGACATTCTCAATGTCATGCACGAATGGGATAACCAGTTTGGTGTCATCAGCATAGGAGAGTATTTCAAACCCACTGGACTTCACCAATTGGGCTAGGATGCCACATATATGTTAAAGAATGTGGGCCTCAGCAAGGATCCCTAAGGAACCCCCTTGTCCAAGTGGATGGTTTTAGAGTGATAGTAACCTACAGAGACATTCTGGACCCTTTCTGTAAAAGTCCTTGAGCCAGTCAAGGGCAGTGCCCTGGATAAGAATCTGTTTACACCGTTGTATTAGAGTAGAATAAGACATTAAATCGAATGCCACCAACACATCATGCAAAACCAACATGGCAGAATTTCCATCATCAAGGGATAGCCTGATAGTATCTGCGACTGCAAGAAGGACAGTCTCCATACTGTGGGAAGGTCTGAAGCCTGATTGAGAGGCATCCAACAAACCTTAAGTCTCCAAATATGAGAAGAGTTCTTTGTTGACATGAGTTGCCTGATCTTTGCCCAATAGAGGATGATGGGATATGGGGCGAAAGTTAGCTTGGTCACTCGTATCTGCATTTATTATTTTCAGGATTGCTGTAACCTGGAATGCTTTCCAAAGTCGCGGAATAGAGGCTAGAGTCAGGGACTGGTTGCCTAGAACTGTGATAACTGGTGCGGGAAAAGAGGAGAGAATGGCAGCGATATACGGGGGATAGACGGAGATCAGAAGGAAAATCTGATTTTGTATAAATCAGCAGGTCATGCGTCTTGGATTTAGAGATAGGCTCAAATCCTTCTAATATTACTGATGCAGGTATTTGAGGTGGTTCATTGGTTTGGAAAATATCTGGTTTATTAGTCACTGAATAAAAGCTATTGTAGCTATTGTTGATTTTGGTTTGAAAGTGGCTAGCTAAAATGTTACAGAGTAGTTGTGAAGCAAGTATGGCCGTTGAACAGGCTTGAGGTTTAGCAAAGTTGTTTAAGATTTTAAATAATTCCTTAGAGGAATTGCTTGCTTTCTCTATCTGGTTGACAAGGAAATGCCTTCAGGCTGATCTTATTTTACAGTGGTAGGCATGAGGGGCTGATTTATGTGTTTGTTTCTCTGTATTTGTTTTAGTAGCGCTCCATTTACGTTCTAGTCTCCTGCAACTTTTTTTGTCGTTTTTCAAATCAGCTGTGTACCACAAAGCGTTGGGCCTGGACATTTTGGCAGAAAGTGGCTTATGAGGGCAAACACTATTAATTGCATGTAAAATGGTGTCATGAAATTGAGCTAATGCTGAGTTTATATTCTGCAAATTGTCTAAGATGGGAGCAGAAAAAACAGATTGGAAAATTTACACAGTAATCTTGTTTCCATGTTCTCGAACAAATAACCTGAGGTGTAGGTTTGGCATACATGATCATGGTAGGAACCTGAACACTTATTAGGAAATGGTCAGTCCAGGTTAGGGTTAGGTAAAGTGGAGCATCAGCTTGAAGAGACCTGAGAGTAAAAACATTAGATCCAATGTGTGTCCTGCTGAATAGGTAGGACCACTCTTAGTCAGGTGACGGTCTAGCAATTCAAGGTCAGATACCAATGTGAGTATGTCAGGGTTGGTGGCTGTGTCGGTGTGATAGTTAAAGTCCCCGATTAGGAGGAAATTATGTGTAGATAGAACTTAAGGTGCTAATCGTTCTGCTTGTTTTTGACTGAACTCTTTCTTTGGGCCAGGAGGGCAATAAACGAAGGCAATAAACTAAGGTGCAGAATGCTACATATGCAATATTTAATAAAAAAGGAGGCTTGTCTAAATAAAATATTTGTCTATTCTCACACAATTTGCTCAAAGAAGACAGCTTGTATTTATCCCAAGTTTTCGGGATAAACTTTTTGCAATGCAGCCCCAGATGGGTATCTCTTTCTCTCTCCTGTTTTTTACATCAACGTTTAATGTTTGTCTCTAATACCTAGCACATGATGTTAGAGTTTAGGTGGGAGGCAGAAGCCACGTGGTGGCTCAGCTGGCTGTGGGTTTGAGGGTACATGAGGACCTCGAGTTGAGGCAGAGCTGGTCATATGGCTCGAGCCTTTATAGACTTGCCCACCTCTATGAAACCTGCAGGGCTTTGAAGAACTGACAAGGTGATAGATGGATATGCAGGAAGAGCAAAAACTACAGAAACAGACAAGATGGCAGGAACAGTCAAGAAGAGATGGACAGGTAGAGAAAATGCAGAGAGAAAGTAAATAACTGGGGAAAGGCCTGCAGATAAAGAAAATACAGGGAGAACACAAGTAAATAGGGGAAATGGACAGATAAGGAGAAAACATAGGGAGCACAACGACAGTCAAAGTGTTCTGTACCAGATACTAGTATCTAATCTAGTGCTGATTTTTTTTCTTTGCATATTGGTACTTGCTGCATTTTTAATGGAGAAAACATAGTGAACAATAAAATGATGTAAAGAAAAATAACAGGGCTGGATACGCTTTATCTGCCTAATAACTAACAGCTTAATGGTACCGAAAACTGCAGAGGAAATATAAGACTTAAGGCAAACACAGGATGAAGAAACTATAGAGGAATGATGGACAGATAAGGGAACTCAAGAGACCCAAATGGTGATGGAAGTTAATGGCATGACCTGTTATACCAACTGAACTGCCCCAGCATCTTGGACAAGCTCAATTCTGCACCCAGCTCACAAAAAAGTGGCAAAAGGAAACCCTGACTATGATAGACTAACTGATCTTCTTAACGTGGATGCAAAATACTGTGTATTTCCACTTCAAACTCCTCTACATCATGAACTACATCCTGAGTGGCACTGTCGTCTACCACATGCGCCAATTTCAATAGCACCATAGCAAATATTGTCAGCTCCATGATCTTCAACTCAACTGCCTTTATCGTCCTCAGTCACCTCAAATACCATCTGGATGACCTCGCCAATCTCAATATGGCCAACATCTTCGAGGACCTGTCCAACCTCGGACTTTCTCAGTGCATGGAACCCCCACACCGATCAACTTCAGTATAGTCATTCCATGTTACTTAGAAACATCATCACAAGATCGGCATTTCACCTGTCGGTTGTCCAGGACTTCTTAATGACACTCAGTACGCAGACCCACCTTTGGGGAGAGATTGCTTTGCTATCTGTTGTAAAGTAAGGAATCTGCGTCTAGAAGTCTCTATCAGCTGAACACGTTACTTTCCTTCCTTAATGCCTATCTGGTATGGACTTTATCTAGCTGCAGATTCCTTACCAACTCTCCCATCCTTCTTCATGACCTCTCCCTAGCACAATGGTCATTCCACCTCAGTTTGGCTCTGTGCTTCTGGTGTGTTAGAACAGTCAAGAGCTTGTGGTCAGTGCACTGATTTGGCGACTATATAGACACTGGGCTTGTCATTTCTGGCACAGACTACACTGACGATGCCGTGCACCTACGTACGCCTTGCTCAAATATTCTAAGGTAAGGATTCTGCAGCTAAATAGTGTCTCTACTACATAAGGGGTATCCTTATCTGGGGGAATATTCTAAGATAATGAATCTGCTGCTAGCTAAAGCCTCTACCAGATAAAGTGCTGTCAAAGGTAAGGTAATTGTTCTTCTCAAAGTCATCATAATCACACATTATCACTACAGGAATTTGAGAATGTCTACCATCACACACTATCTCTGTGGGGACTAGAGCATCACTCTAATCACACACAATCTAGAGTAAATTGATTATTATCATACACTATCTTTGTGGGGTATGGATATGACTATAATCACAAACTATCTCTGTGGGAACCTGGGCATCACTATCATCACTTACTGTCTCTGTGGGTACCTGAGCTTCACTGTCATCAAACACAATCTCTGTGGGACATGGACATGACTCACATCACACACAATCTGTGAGAGCTTTGAACAGGACTATTATCACACACAATCTTTGTGAGGACCTAGGCATCACTACCATCTCAGACTATCTCTAGTGACTTAAACATTATAATCACACACTATCTCTGTGGGGACTTGGCAACTATCACACTCTATTTCACTGGGGATTGGACATCACACTTCCATCACACACGATCTCTACAGAGTCTTGAGCATGACTCTAATCACAGACTATCTCTATGGGAACATAATTATATTCGCACACCATCTCTGGGAATCACAATCATCACACACTTCCTCTGGTGACTTCAACATAATTATCCTCACACTCTATCTCTTTGGGGACTTAAACATGACTATTATCGTACACTATCAGCCTGGGCACCACTATCATCACATTCCATTTCTGTGGGGACCTGAGTATAGCTGTAATCACACATTATCTCCGGGGGGACCAGGGCATCTCTCTAATCTCACATTATCTCTGTAGAACACAGATTTTCTTTGTTAAGCTTGGTTGCTATATGCCATAGCTTCCAGGGATTGAGCTCAGTTTTAAAGTACTGAAACCTTTATTAGACCCAACATGATTAGTGACATTGGGCCATATGTATCAAGCTAATTAGCATTCGCAAAGGCCGAAATTCTGCGAATTTCAGCCTTTGCGAATGCTAATTAGATAAATGGTATCTATCAAACATGTTTGATGCAAAATAAGGAATTGCAAAATTTGCTATTCCTTATTTTGTGATTGCACTTAAGGAATCGCAAATTTTGCAATTCCTTAAATGCAATGTATCAAACAACAAATATTCAAATATTGCCATTAAGGATTCGCAAATTACCACCAACTTCTAGTTGGTGGTAAGTTGCGAATTCTTTTCAAAAAGCTTTTTTACAAAAAAACAAAGGTGCCATATGACGCCCATACATGCCCTTAGGGCATGTATGGGCGCCATATGCCCCCAAATGTCTTTTTCAGGGGTGCAGCAGGGTGTTCTTGAGACACCCCTGCACCCTTGAAAAAATTCCTAATTTGCGATTAGCAAATTGCTAATCGCAAATTGCACTTTCATTCCTATGGGCCTCCTGGCCCATGGAAATTAATGGGTAATTTGCGATTAGCAATTTGCTAATCGCAAATTAGGAATGCTAAGGAATCGATATTGAAAAGCGATTTTGTACATACATACCGTTTTGCATTTCCTAAATAGCGATTCCTTAAAATTCGCTATTTAGGAAATGCAAAATAGTTTGATGATACATATGGCCCATTATTCCTTGTGATGGACTAACATCCACCTCAAATAATAATGCTCGTCTGACAATTATAATCCCACATTATCACTGAGGATGCCTACCATTACACAATATTTCTGTGTAATCACTTTAATCACACACTATCTTCAGTGAGTTTCACATGATTATCCTCACACTATCTGTGCGACATGGATATGACTATAATCACACACTATCTCTGTGGGGACCTGGTATCACTATCATCAGAGGCTATCTCTGTGGGACATATACATGACTCACATTGCACACGATCTCTAAGGACACTTGATCATGACTGTAACCTAACACCATCTCTGTGGGAACTTGAACATTATTATATTCACAAGCTATCTCTGTGGGGACTAAGGCATCACTATCATAACATACCATTTCTAGTGACTTCTAAAAGATTATCATCACACACTATCTCTGTGGGTACTTGAACATAATTATAATCACATAGTATCTATGTTGGGACTTGGGTATTGATATCATCCCATACTATCTTTGGGGTGCCTTGACAACACTGTCATCACACACTATCACTGTGGGACATGGACATGACTGACATAACACATGATCTCTACAGAATCTTGATAATGGCTGTAATCACACACTATAGGCATCACTGTCATCAAACACTATCTTTAGTGACTGCAACATGATTAGCATCACACACTATCTCTATGAACTTGAACATGAATATACTAACACATTTCTGTGGGGTCTTGGGTATTGCTATTATCACTCATATTCTCTTTGGGGACCTGGGCATCACTATCATCAGCCACTAGGTGTGTGGGACATGGACATGGCTGACATCACACATGATCTCTACAGAGACTTGCCACCCAAATACCCACACAAACACGAAGTGTGGCTCACTGGTTAGAGGCGGCAGACCCGTAAGCAGAGAACGACCCGGGACCAGGGTTCGATTCCCGACGCGGCAGGGTCGTGGACCAGGGTCAGCGGACTCGATAATTCTCGCCTCGGTGCCTACTCTAGTCAGAAAGCACACTCGGCAACTCTGGGCATCAGCTTGCCTCATCTTCACAACGGCCCCCCCCAGACCGCTGGGGATGCTTGGTCGCACCTTAGAGATATCCATCAGGGACCATCTCTCAGGGTGAGCCAGGACGGGTTCCCCAGCGGTAGAAGCGTGGAGATACTCCTCCGGGAGTCGATTCCTAGCGCTATATAAACCCGCAATTAAATTAAATTAAATTAAAACCCTAAAAGATGAATCACCACCCAACAACCCATACCCATCCTAAACCCCAAAGGTACCCTTGGCACCCAACGCCTACACCCATTATAAACCCTAAAAATTCAACTGCCACCCAAAAACTAATATCCACCATAAACCCTAATATATCCCTAACCATTCAAAAACCCATACTCGCCCTAAACCCTAAAAATTCCCATGCCACTCTAAAACCAATACCCACACAAAAAAATTCCTTGCCACCCAAAAACCCATACAAACACTAAGCACTAAAAGAATCATTACCACTCAAAAAACAAAACCTAAGACAAACCTCACAGCCCTAAAACCCATAACTACCCTATAAAATCTGTATCACCAAAAAAAACATACCCAACCTAAACCATACAGTTTCCCTTGCCCCCCAAAAACCCACACCCACTCTAAACCTTAAAAATTCTCTTGACACCAAAAAACCCATACCCACTGTAAACCCTAAAAAATCGCTTGCCACCCAAAAACCCATACCCACCCTAAACCCTAAAAAAGCCTTTATCACCTAAAAACATATACTCACCCTAAACCCTAAAAAATACATTACTACCCAAAACCCTGTACCCACCCTAAACCCTAGAATTTCCCTTGCCATCCTGAAACCCATTCACACCCTTAAACCTAAAAAAAACATATCACCTAAAGACCCATAGCCAGCCTAAAACCTAATAAATCCCTTACCACCCAAAAACCCATACCCACCCTAAACCTATAAAATTCCCTTGCCACCCAAAAAGTCATATCCATCCTAAACCCTAATAATTCCTGTGCTGCCCAAAAACCCATACCCACCCTAAACCCTAAAAAAACCTTATCACCTATAAACCTATACTCATCCTAAACCCTAAAAAATACCTTAACACAAAAACCCAGGCCCACCCTAAACCCCAGAAATTCCCTTGCCACCCAAAAACACATACACACCATAAACCCTAAGACAAACCTCACAACTAAAAAACCATAACCACCCTAAACCCTAAAACTTTCTTATCATCGGAAAACCCATACACACCCTATACCATAAAATTTCTATTGCCCCTCAAAAACCCACACCCACCCTAAAACTTAAAAAACCTCTTGCCATCCAAAAACCAATACAAGCAATAAACCCTACAAAATTCCTTGCCACCAAAACATCCCACACACATCCTAAACAATATAAATACCCCTGCCACCGAAAAAACCCATATCTATCCTAAACCCTAAACAATCACTTAACCCTAAAAATTCAATTGCCACCCAAAACCCATACGCACCCTAAAAAATATTCTTGCCACCCAAATACCCACACAAACACAAACCCCTAAAAGATTAATTACCACGCAAAAACCCATACCCATCCCAAACCATAAAGGTTCCCTTGCCACCCAAAACCTATGCCCACCATAAACCCTAAAAAATCCCTTACCACCCAAAATACCCATACATACCTAAACCGTAAAAAATTCCATACCACCCGAAAACCTATCACCCTAAACCCTAGAAATTCCCTAACCACGCAAAAACACATACCCACCCAAATCCCTTAGAGTTCCCTTGCCACCTAAAAACCCATGCCCACCATAAACCCTAAAAATCCCATTCCACTCAAAAACCCATACCCACCCCAAACCCTAAAAATCTCTTACCACCCAAAAACCCATAGAAATGCTAAACCCTAAAAATCCCTTGCCACCGAAAAACCCATAGAAATGCTAAACCCTAATAAAATCATTATCACCCAAAAACCCATACCCAACCTAAACCATAAAATTTCCGTTGCCCCACGAAAACAAACAACCACCCAAAACCATAAAAATCCCCTTGCCACTCAAAAACCCATACCAACTATAAATCCTACAAAATCTTTTGCCACCAAGAATCCCACACCTATTTTAAATGATAACCAATCCCCACGTCACCCATAAAACCCATACCCATCCTAAACCCTAAAAAATCCCTTAACACCCAAAACCTACACCCACCCTGAACCCTAAAAATGCACTTGACACCCAAAAATCATACCCATCCTAAACCCTAAAATAGGGAAGCACTTACCTATTTATGTAAACTGGTCCAGAAATACTTGCCCTCCCGCACTCTTCGGTCTATGTCACAAGCCAAATTTGTTGTCCCCAGGTTCAAACGAGCACGCTTGGGCAGACGCTCATTCACTTATTTGGCCCCAGTTCTGTGGAATTCTCTTCCACTCAAACTACGTCTGGAACCTAGTTACCTCCAATACCGGAGGGGAGTCAAAGCCTGGCTTTTTAATCAGTAGCGTCCACAGTACTCTTTGTTCAGTTAAACAGATCCAAGGCGCCGGGAAACCCTCAGGGTAGCTGTTGCGCCATACAAATGTAATAAATAAATAAATAAAATAAATAAAATAGCTCTTACCAACCCAAAACCTATACCCACCCTAAACCCCAAAAAATCACTTTCCACCCAAATACCTATATCGATCCTAAATCTAACAAATTCAGTTGCCACCCAAAACCCATACACACCATAAACCCTGAAAAATACCTTACCATTCAAAAATCCAGACCCATCCTGAACCCTAAAAATTCCTTTGCCGCCCAAAAACACATATCCACCCTAAACCCTAAAAATTCCCTTACCACCCAAAAACCCATACCAACTGTATATCCTACAAAATCTCTTGCCCCCAAAAATTCCACACCCATTTTAAATGATAAAAATTCCCCACGTCACCCATAAACCCCATACTCGTCCTAAACCCTAAAAAATCCCTCAACACCCAAAAACCTAAGTCAACGACATATAATCGTACAGTTTTAGGCAACCGTGGTAATACCATAGTCACACACCATCTCTGTGGGGACTTGAGCATTCCTGTAATTACATGCTTGAGCATCATTAGCTTTGCATTCTCTATATGTGTCTTTGTGAATACTGATCAGTAGTAAAGTTAGACTTTGGTCTAAGTTTACATTGTTGAAACTGAAAAGCAGAAAAGTTACATTTTTAATCTAAGTTTACCATTGTGAATCGGGCCCTATTTTAATGAGGACTTAAACTCAATCATCTTCATGCAGTATATCTGTGGGGACTTAAACATCGCTATAATAACACGCTATCTTTGCGGGGGCTTGAAAAAAACTATAATAAAACATTATCTTTGTGGGGACTTGAACATCACTATAAAAACATATCTCTCTGGGGACTCGAGCATTCCTGTAATCAAAAGCAAGCTCTGTTTCGACTTGAAGCAGCAGGGGGTGCCATGAGGCACAGAGTTAAGATTGATTTGCATATAGCTGATTCTGAACTGGGGTAGCAAAGTGAGCTAAAGAACGATGATGGATTCAACCCTGATCTGTGCCTGGGGGTGAGCGTCTGAAACGTTTCAGCGCTCCGTCCATCATCTCCTTGTGTTTGCCTTGTTTGCCCTAAGTTGGCAGGGTATGCCCAGACATGGGTCCCTTGCTCACTTTACCACTGGATTCAAGCTAGCCTGGCTGATGAGGGGTGTGAGCCCGACACCGGTCCCAGTATGCTTGTTTCCGGTCCAGGAAAGACATGGCTTGGCAGTTCAGGCTGGACTGTTCCCATGAGGGGCAGGGTCAAGACTGATTTGCAGATAGCTATGTCTGAACTGTGGTGGCGAAGTGAGCTAAAGAACCATGATGGATTCAACCCAGATATGTGACTGGGGTGAGTGTCTGAAAAGTTTCAGCGCTCCGTCCATCATCTCCTTGTGTTTGCCTTGTTTGCCCTAAGTTGGCAGGGTATGCCCAGACATGGGTCCCTTGCTCACTTTACCACTGGATTCAAGCTAGCCTGGCTGATGAGGGGTGTGAGCCCGACACCGGTCCCAGTATGCTTGTTTCCGGTCCAGGAAAGACATGGCTTGGCAGTTCAGGCTGGACTGTTCCCATGAGGGGCAGGGTCAAGACTGATTTGCAGATAGCTATGTCTGAACTGTGGTGGCGAAGTGAGCTAAAGAACCATGATGGATTCAACCCAGATATGTGACTGGGGTGAGTGTCTGAAAAGTTTCAGCGCTCCGTCCATCATCTCCTTGTGTTTGCTCTGACTGGACAGTAAAGGGAGTTTTTAAAGTGAATTATGTGACAATGTAGAATGTTGTTTTTTGCAATACACAACAAAATGTAAATACCTGTAAATGAACTGTATACATCTAGCAGTTAGGAAAGCAGAAATTAAGCACTGTATTGTAATTATGAAGTGTGCGGGAAACAGAGATTTTAATAGGATTAAAACAAATCAAGACACTTACTTGGCCATGCTCAAATGATTCACATAAATCCAATTCCCGCACAGTATAATTTGTGTGTATATGGTTTTATCAGTAAAACTGTATGTGTGTGCAAATTTAGTGGTCATTTCAATGGAAAATGGGCTTTCTGTAAATAACAACATGCTACTATAAGATGCTTTAGTGACATTACAGAATCACACTTCCTCCTATCCATTTAAGTTAGATGAGTGTCCTGGAAGGTGGGGTGCTATTTATAGCCTTCCCCACCAGTAAATTCAGTACCTCAGATTTGGAATTCATTAGGCATGATAAATTGCCTTCATTATGATTCTGTCCCGCAAAATTGTACATAGGAAATGTATTACGCAAAATGCAAATCTGTCATTTCATGCTAAATATTTGAGTTTGAAATATGTCCTCATAGACATATGATGTTTAAATATGCAAAGTGAAATAATGGTGTCATTTTGGCAAATTTGCACAACAAGCATAATGTGAAAATCCAGAAATTACAGGAATTATGCCACTGTAATTTAACTTTTGCCCAAAGCTAGCCTGATTTCCGTGCTGTTTTGAGCTGTAGGCCCCACCAGTGATAGTGTTTAATTGAAGTAGCAAGGTTGTGCTGAGCCCTAATGCTTGATTCAGGTGCTCCGTCCATCACCACCCCCTTTTGTACCGCTTTTGGCCGCCATAAGTGTGGCAGGGTATGCTCAGACGTGAGTCCCTTGCTCACTTTGCCACTGGATTCAAGCAAGCCGGGCTAAAGATGGCGGGAATGCCAGAAACTGGTCCTAGGAAGCTTGTTACCGGTCCAGGGAAGACGTGGCTTGGCAGTTCGGGCTGGACTGTTCCCATGAGGCACAGGGTCAGACTCATTTGCATATAGCCATGTCAGAACTGGGGTGGCAGAGTGGGCTAAAGAACGGTGATGGATTAAACCCAGATCTTTTGACTGGGTGTGAGTGTTTGATTGATTCAGCTGCTCCGTCCATCACCACCCCCTTTTGTACCGCGAGCCCTAATGCAAGCAGAGAAAATAGGTCTGCCAATCCTTGCAATGGTGGTAGAATAATAGTAACAATGAGTCTAGTAAGCCCCTGGTCCATTAGGTCACTTCACCTGCTGCATTATTGATAGTAAGTCCCGTGTGTTTCTTTAAGAATCCAAAAAGCTTTCTACTGCCAACATAAACTACATTTCTGGCTTTATTACACTCAAGGTTCAATTATTTTGCTTTAAATACTGCGTTCCCAATATATATATTCAATGTAAAGTTCAAGCCAGCATATACAGCAAGTGTGAATCTGCCTATAGCTACTACATGTTCTTCTAGAGAGATCAGAAACACTTATTCCGGTCTAGGAACCCTTTTCCTGCACTGGTAAGTAGCTGCAGTGCACCCCAAATATGTAGCAACATGTAATATGCTGGTGCCGTGTCTCTTCATAGTACATACTTTAAAGAAATGATTTGGTTAATTGTACCAAATCGTTTGGTTTCTTTCCCTAATCCTATTTGTTTAAAAATATTCAACTTAGAATGGCAAGAATTAACGGTAGTAGAATGTGTTACATATTTCATGTATTCATTTACAGGTTGCAATGAAATGAGCACTTTGCAAGTTGAAATCATAGGTTTTGGCCGATCATTGGGTGTGTACAATTGTCACATACATGTAAATTCCGTGGACGCTGAAATAAATACAGTGCAGACATAATGTGAAACATATGTAGAACCCCATGTCTCTCTTTTTTTTTTTTTGCTGAATGTTCCTTTCCGTTGCACTTTCAAGTCCAAAACCAAAACGTGCTTTTAAGGGATGGGGGTGGGGGGAGAGGTGCTCCTTTCATTCCACAGCGCGTAGTTCAGCGCTTTGAATGTGACCTCTGTCTCCAGGCCGAGAAGTCAAAGGATGCAATCTGCATACGTTCACACCTGAATGCCGGTCACTTAAGGTGCTTCCATAGAAACCTTTGTATTGTTAATGCGGCGCTTCTGCTCCAACAGCTACTGATGGCAGTGTGTCTTTCAATGTCTTTCTTTTGTAAAAGCCTACTTGCAGGACCTGCCTATGTCCTTGTTTAGTAAAAGTAACTTGTTTGTCCTTCGTGTCTCACAGCTTTGTTTTTTGTCGTATTACAGACAAAACAAGAAACGAGGGGAGTTCCTAACATTCTGAAATGTTTTCTTTACGTTTTTCTGATCTGGGCAGTCAAAGCCTTTCTCTTTTTTTAGCCGGGAAGAGATAGAAGGGGGAATGCTGCATTCCGTTCGGGTGGGACAGTGCTTAGTGTGAAATAAGTGACACAACCACAAGAATCTCAAGACAATAAAAAAACGCCATGGTTTGGGGCACTCGGGCAGCCTTCAACCCCCATGAAGTGCACTGAGCACACATTCATTCCACTGGGTGTCAAAGTCCAGGGAAACTGGCAAAAACTTCAATTATGATACAAGTGCATGTATTCAAATTATTTGATGATGTCTGCAGGCCATGATACTAGAGTATCGCTGCAAGAGCACTGTCTGTATCTCATTCCTGGACTAGCATAGTGTAGATCCAAAAAGGCACACTGTGAAAAAAAATAGCACACAAAAATATGACCCTTACTAAAACACCAGCTCTATATAAGCACGAGGCAAATTACTTTGAAATGATGCTTTGCTTTATCCTGCAGTGGGGGTAGGCCAAAAAGATAACTTACTAGGCTGAGAGCCGGACTACACTGGGGGATCACTGATGGGTAAAATCCTGATCGTACAATGTAATTAGGTTCGGTAATGATGGCCCCTAAACGTGATCTGTTTAACTTGGGCTGTGCACGTCATGGTAAGGAATATTATCATTATCATAGCTAAAACCATTTTTTTTCACAGAGAAAACTGTGTCTTTTTGATGCAGCTACTCTGCCATAAAGCATTCACCAGGGTGAAATTTAAATTACACTGGCATAATTCACATGAATTTGGGAATTTCGGGCCACACTTCTTGCTTGAGATTCCCAAAATGATGCCATTACGCCACTTTGCATAATTATACACCGTTCGTGGTTAGCATTTACTGCAAATGGCGCAATTTGTTGTAAAAAAACTATTACCTAAGGACAAGAACAGCAGAACACAATTGGGTGTTGTTTGCGGAGCTTATGTTTAAATGCTATCTAGCCTGGTCCAAAAATTGATGGAAGGATGCATTACATGCTAAAATATAATGCAAAATTATGGATATTTTCACATGGTTTTGTTATAATTCCCTGCATATCCACGACAGCAAAATATGCAAATATAAACATATATTTTTCCAATGCATAGATAGTTCGTAGGAATATGTTTGTTCCTATGTCATTTCCACCTTCAACACTGCACATGGTGTTGTACAAACAAAGATATGCTACACTGACAAAGTGAGTTTTCTTGGCTTTTAAAGGAATTATATGGGTTTTCTGAATCACTCTGCACCTGTAAACACAGTGAAGCTACAAGCTGCCAATACCATGCAATTACAAGTTCATGACTACGGTATGGCGAATAATTTGTAAACCCATTTAGTCAGGTGGAAATTCTGCATAGAATTTCAAGTTCTATGTGGAATAATGCTCACATTTAGCACCTGCTCTGATGCGGCATGCAGGGCCAGTGAGGAATTCGGGAAGGGAATGGGGCAAGGGAAAGGGAACAAATATGTTGTCAACATTACCTGCTCCCCCTAAGTACAATAGCATGGGGTAATTTGGGTGGGGCTTTAGGGGTGAGGATAGTCTTGCAGCTCAGCCTCAGTTTTCTTTGTACCAGACAGACATTCTGGTGGGTTAATTCACTACGGGTAAATTTGGGTCTTGTGTTCCTATACTTGTGTTCCTGCAGCAAGGAAATCTGAGTCTGAGAACACGAGGCCAGTTACGATTAGGTAGAACAGTATTTTACCCTCACTGCTGAACATATATTAAGGGCTGTACAATAGGTGCAGCATAGATCATCAAGAGTTCTAGATAATCTTAGTTATTTTAACAGGTATAGAACAAGCTTCCAAAAATACAGAGAAAGAACATTTTAGACATTAGTGTTGCAAGTGTCACTTCACTTACAGGACAGGTACAACACAATGCAGTATTCTCTCATGGGAAACATCCATTACAACGCATGTTGCTACAGCTCATGCATTACAACCCGTTATAAGGTAAGTAATGGAGATTTTTTTGTTTTAGGGTGGGTATAGGTTTTGGGGAAGATGGGAATTGTAATATTTACCCCTACACTATCTAACACTTTCAGTACCGTTGCACTCTGGAGTGGGAATAGCTATTTTTACCCTGACACTATCCAACACTTACCCTACTGTTGCCCTAAAAGTATGATGCGTTGCAATAGTATGCGTTGTAAAGGTATGCGTTGTAATGGAATTCATTGTAATGGTAGTTTTAAAAATGCGTTGTACAATCATGCGATGAAATGGTAGTTTTGCTGTAAAAACCGCGTTGTAAAAGCATGCGTTGTAATTGTTTGCATTGTAATGTCATATATTTGCCTCTCGCGTGTACAGAACAGGGGATTGTAAATAGACTGTGCATTTATCGCACACATATACAATAGGTACTATTCAGTTAACACCAATGCATGCTCCAAACACACTGAACAGTTGTACCACCATTGGTAGAACTGCACACTTCTTTCTTGTATAGACAGAATATGTACAACAAGGTTAAAGAAGTGTTACTTCTTTCACGCACAAAACAAGTATAAAGCTTGGGCAGTGGCAGTGCAAGCTTAGTTATACTCAGAAGAGAAAGCTTTTCTCTCTATGTCTCTCACAGTACATGCAGGAAAAGTCCATGTTTATCTCATACACACCCAGAACACTATCTACAAATGATGGTAGATATGGATTTGCACCAAAACCCATGGGTGGTTCCATGGGAATGCCACTATATCACCCATGGAATGCTACCTTACTACAAGGTAGCGCAAAGTGGCAGGGAGCGCTACTTTTCATTACTTTTGGCAACTTTTCAACAGAAATTGGGACTTGAACTGGAAAGTAAATTCCAACACAACACTTTGCACCACATCTGCATCACTTTTGTTTGAGGATGAAATGGGGCGGTGCTCTCCCTGTGGTAAAGTATAATGAACATGTAAAAAGTTTATCAAGGTTTAAAAAAAATTGTAACATATTTTTATGTTAGAAATGAATATACATTACATTTATTTATATTTTTTAAATTTAGAGCAATATAAAAAACTCATATCGCTATCAACTTAATTTGGAATTAATAGCTCCCTCGTCATGTGTTACTTACCTCACATATTATATCACTTATGAAATGTTCTGTGACATCCTTGATAAAATCAATGATGGATGAAATGCGAAATGACATACCGTATTTTCCGGCGTATAAGACGACCCGGCGTATAAGACGACCCCCTACTTTGCTTGATAAAATTTAGGTTTTGTGCTATACTCGCCGTATAAGACTACCCCCACTTCCAGCTCAGTCCAACGCAGTCCTGCATAGTTGGCTCGTACTTTGTACGATTTTGTAACCTACACACTTATCACTTTTTTCTCCAGGAATGTACCGATTGCTACCTCATGTATTTTGGTTGCTCACTATTGTCACTTTTGATCCATGTAACTTAACGTTTGCTTTTGTAATTTGTTCATTTGTAATTGTTCCTCTTGTATCAGTACTGTTCCTACTGTAAAGCGCTCTGACACCTTCGGGTAAAGTCCGCGCTATGTAAAAAACGCATGAAAACATACAGTCAAATTTGGCACCCGGCGTATAAGACGACCCCCGACTTTCCAGAACATTTTAAGGGGTTAAAAAGTCGTCTTATACGCCAGAAAATACGGGTAATTGGTGCCAAAATTCTTCATGATGAAATGTGAGTTACAGTTTCTTTAGTTAACTATTTCAGTTTGAATTTCAGTGTTTTTAGAGTTCATAACTTCACTTTAGTCTTAGTTTTTTACTGTGAGTACACACATATCTGACCTCAGATTTGATCTAGCTGATGTTTCCCTTGCTTTGGATGCAGTTGCCAGAAGCAGGGCACCAGGACCAGATGGCATTCCTGCAGACAAATTTCATCAGGAAAGAGCAAACTGGTGCTGGTATAGCCTCTCTCTGTCAAACTCTATTGCACACAGAGCCCCAATACCTGACTCCTGAAAAGAAGCGGAGGTCATCCCAATAGAAAGGTGATAGATCGCTCCAGTGTAATTACAGGCCAATCAGTCTGATCGACTGCATACAAACATTTTTGCTTGTTAGTTTTGGTCAAAATACAGGAGTGGACTATAGAAAATGACATCATAATTCCAGGCAGGTTTTCGAAAAAAATATCCATGATGGACCAGGTTTTTCAATTTCTCCTTCTGTATTGGAGGACTGTGGAGATTGGTGGGGGGAAGTATTTATGTTGCTTTTGTCGATCTTAAATCATCTTTTGACTTGGTCCCACGCACAAAAGCTATGGCAAGTGCTGGGTGACATGGGTATTCCTAAGAACCACCTGAGTTTACTGATTCGTATACATGATGAAAATTATGCCAAGGGGTAGCTAGGGCCAAGTATCTGACTGGCTGCTCATTAATAAAAGAGTCTGCAAGGCTGCGTTCTGGTGCCACCTTGTTTTCTCTATTTCTTAATGATATTGTTAATTTTTCTTTCTAGTTCACAAATTGATGTCCCTTCTCTGGCTGGTACAAAGACAGCTATACTGCCATTTGTGGACAACACCTTATTGATCTCTGAGACACTCCAGCACACATTATCCAGTTTCAAGGAATTTTTTCTCTGCTCATATCTAGAGATCAATTCTGTTAGGACTATTTATTTGTCCTTTAAAAAAAAATAATTAATTCAGAGGCAGATTAGAGCTGTGGGGTTTACCACTCGAGAGGGTAGATGTTATCAATTATTTAAGTGATACTCTATCTTCCAACCTCTCATGGAAACCCCAGGTGGAACTACTGACGCTTAACCTTAGCACCAGTGCTTCAGATTTATGATGCCAATGATGCCTTAGCGGAGCAGCTGCCACTGTTAAAGTGGCTACATTAGTTTTCTAAGCCACCAGACTAAGACTATCTGTTTAAGTCTTCATAATACATATAATCACAGACATCACTGTGGAGACATGCTATCTCTGTGGGGACTTGAACAAGTCTATAATCACACACTATCTCAGTGGGGTCATGGGTATCAATATAATCAATCAAACACTACCTTTGTGGGGAATTGAACAAGACTGTCATCACACACTATTTCTGCGGGGACTGTGGTAACGCTATAATCACACACCAACTCTGTGAGGACCTGGATATTTCTATAATTACACACTACCACTGTGGGGAGCTTGACATCTCTATAATTATAGACTATCTCTGTGGGGACCTGCCATCCCCATAAACACACACTATCTCTGTGGGGACCTGGGCATCAATATAACCAATCAAATGCTATCTTTGAGTAATTGAACATGACTATCATCACACATATCTCCATGGGGACCTGCCATCCCTATGAACACACACTATCTCTGTGGGGGCCTGGCACCCCTATAATCACACACTATCTCTGTGGGGACCTGCCATCCCCATAAACACACACTCTCTCTGTGGGGACCTGGGCATCAATATAACCAATCAAATGCTATCTTTGAGTAATTGAACATGACTATCATCACACATATCTCCATGGGGACCTGCCATCCCTATAAACACACACTATCTCTGTGGGGGCCTGGCACCCCTATAATCACACACTATCTCTGTGGGGAACTGCCATTCCCATAAACACACACTATCTCTGTGGGGGCCTGGCTCCCCTATAATCACACACTATCTCTGTGGGGACCTGCCATCCCTATAAACACACACTATCTCTGTGGGGACCCGGCATCCCTGTAGTTACACACTATCTCTGTGGGGACCCGGCATCCCTGTAGTTACACACTATCTCTGTGAGGACCTGGGCATCCCTATAATTACACACTATCTCTGTGGGGACCTGCACATCACTATAATCACACACTATCTCTGTGGGGACCTGGGCATCAATATAATCAATCAAGCGCGATCTTTGAGTAATTGAACATGACTTTCATCACACATATCTCAATGGGGACCTGGCATGTCTATAATTACACTCTATCTCTGTGGGGATGTGGGTTCAATATACTTTAACTTTGTGGGACTCGAATATGACTGTCATCACATACTATCTCTGCAGGGACATCAACATGTATATCATAACAGGCTGTCTTTAGAGGGATTGGAACATTACATGTATCACACACTTTCTCTATAGGTCAATAATCACCATCTTAGTGGGCATCCCTGTTATCATGCACTATCGCTTTGGGGACCTAAGCTTCATTATAATCACAACATATCTCAACATCACTTGAACATGACTGTAACGACACACTACCTGAGCAGGCACCTAGGCATCATTATAATCACATACTACCTCTGCAGGAGCAGGAGCATGACTTTTATAACAGCAAGAACCTCAACATTATTGTTATAACACTCTCTATGTGGGGACTTGAACATGACTGTAATCACATACTATCTCTGTGGAGATGTAACATAATAATCACACACTATCTCTGAGGGGACTTGAACATGAATATTATCACACATTTTGCCAATGGGGTCTTGAGAGTGACTATAATTAAGCGCTATACTAATTCTGAATGAATGTCAGAATGACTCATCGTACACTTTCTCTACAGGGATTTGAACAACACTATCATAATACTCTCTATGTGGGACTTTAATATGGTTATAATCACACACTATCTCTGTGGGGGCCCGGGCATTCCTATAGTAACACACTATCTCAGTGGGGACTGGAAAATGACTATGATCACACACTATCTCTGTGGGGACTTGAACATGACTATGATCACACACTATCTCTGTTGGGACTTGAACATTACTATGATCACACACTATCTCTGTGGGGACCTGAACGTGAATATGATCACACACTATCTCCGTGGGGACTTGAACATGGCTATAATACCACACTGTCTCTGTGGAGACCTGGGCAGTCCTATAATCACAAACTATCTCTGTGGGACCTGTGCATTAATGCAATAGTGTTATTTCTGAATGAACTGCAGCATGACTATCATCGTACACCAAAACCACAATATATGTGGGGACTGGGCATCAATCTAATCATGCAATGTCTCTGGGGGCTTGAAAATTACCTTCATCATATACTTTCTCTGTCAGCTCTAGAATATTATGAAGATGGTGCCAATTGGTGAGGTTGATGAAAAACAACTAGGTGGTCAGATGGCAACTTGGTTTTGCCATCTGACCCCATTGCAGGATCTTAAACCTCTTCATTAATTTAACTGTGTGTTGTTTTCATATTCCTTAATGTTTGTGAGCACTCAGTAATAGGCTAAATATCCGTGAATCCCTGCCCATGCACTTTATATATATGATAATTTTCTACTGTAAAATGCATTATTAGACAAATCCCTATTCTAAGTACACCTAGGACATAATGACCTATTCAAATTTGACTAAAGTATCATGTCATTTATGTATGGCACTGAAAAATAGCATTTATCTATTATATAATGAATGTATTCAATCACAAATGAGAATTATTGAGTAGGTCCCCACAAGGATGGTAACACATGTCCAAGTCCCCACAATGATGGTTCTGTGCGCGTGATTAAATAACAACATATTTGTAAAATTGAAGCAGGTTCCTGTATTATGAATTTTTTCTTAACATTCTTCTGTTATTGGTATATTTTTAAAACATTGGGAAGGGTTAGTCCCCACAAGGCTGGTGTCCACACATAGTCCCCACAAGGATGGTAACACGTGTATGTGTGTGTGTGTGTGTGTGTGTGTGTGTGTGTGTGCACGTCTGTGTGTATGTGTGTGTGTATATGTGTTTGTGTTGTGTGTGTGTGTGTGTGTATGCGTGTGTGTGTGCGTGCGCGTGTGTGTCTGCACGTGTGTGTGTATGTGTGTGTGTATATGTGTTTGTGTTGTGTGTGTGTGTGTATGCATGTGGGTGTGCGTGTGTGTGTATGTGGGTGTGTGTGTGTGTGTGTGCGTGTGTGTACACGTCTGTGTGTGTGTATGCATGTGGGTGTGCATGTGTGTGTATGTGTGTGTGTGTGTGTACCCCTCCCCTTTGCATATGTTTTTACCCATTTTTCTCTTTTTGAGTTATCAATGTAAAGTTCATATGGTACACATAGCATCATATTTAATACAAATGCATCATAATTTTCATTATTTTATCATTACAAAGCCTCTTATTCTTTCATCATTACACTAACACCTAAATTATTCACACCACACATGATCCATTGAAGCATGGCTTAAAACAAAAGAACCGCCTGAGTCCTCTAATGGTGCCCTGTCCCTGTGGCTCAACACTTGTCAAAGATATTCGTTTTATTGAAGAAAAATTGAAGAGCAGGATGGACTATGCAGAGATCTGGAATGAGAAGTCCTAGGGTTGACAGTAACTTTTATTGACATTTGACTATTGTTTGAAAAATACACACCTTTGACAAGTGTTGACCCAAAGGGACAAGGATTTGTTGAACACCATTCAGATGAATATTTAAAGAAATATCACTGATTCATGAACAAAAGATGTTTTATATGTGTCTATGAATGTCAGGGGAGGCTGCTGTGCTCTGTTTTTTTTTTCCAGTGGCAGGGAATCTCAAACTTCCAGGGGAAGTGTTGCAAAAAGTGGATTAAAACAAAGTGTCCTTTTATTTATTTGTTTTATAAACAATTTGATTTGAAATTTGATAAGTGCTCATATACCTGGAGGCGCTTGGCGCTAGCTTTTGACAGGAAGTGGGACCCCGGTTAATTGCTGTATAGCCATCTCTTTAGGGATTTCCTAAAAGACAGAAGAGTGGGAACAGATGTGATACTTTTGGGGAGTGTGTTTCAGTGTAAGGCAGTGCCTCTAAGGAAGCTGCCACCTCCCCAAGAGAGAGATTTGTGGGAGGAGATCACCAGGTTTCTGGCTGTACTTGAGCGGAGAACTCTTCTTAGAGTTTACCACCTAAAGTTCTTCTTTAAGTAGTCTGGATATGTCCAATTCAAGGATTTGAATGGCTTTAAAAAAAGAATGCTCATTCACGGGGAGCCAGTGTAATTCATTAAGGGCCGGATTTACATAATTTACTCAAGACAAAATTTTAAACTTACTACCATTTTGGAATTCACAGAAGGGACTTACTCATTGATGAGTAAGTGCCTTCTGTGAATACAAAAATGAGTAAGTGACTTCTTTGAATACCAAAATGAGTAAGTGCCTTCTTTGAATACCAAAATGAGTAAGTGTCTTCTGTGAATACCACAATGAGTAAGTGCCTTCTGTGAATACCAAAATGGGTAAGTGCCTTCTGTGAATACCAAAATGAGTAAGTGCCTTCTGTGAATACCAAAATGGGTAAGTGCCTTCTGTGAATACCAAAATGAGTAAATGCCTTCTGTGAATACCAAAATGAGTAAGTGCCTTCTGTGAATACCAAAATGAGTAAGTGCCTTCTGTGAATACCAAAATAGTAGTAAGTTTAGGATTTTGTCTTAAGTTAGTTATGTGAATCGGGCCCAATGTGCCTGAGTTTCAGAGTGGAACTTAGGGAAGTTCCGCAACATTTTGGGAAATGATTACAAATGGAAAAAGAATGCGTTGTCAAATAACAGAAAAAAGTAATGTGAAGGGACTCTCCTTAATCTGAGTGGCGATTGTCTGGTGAATTGCTGCTGACAGCTTACAGCTTAGGCAGGGCCTCCAAAGAAGTGTTACTTGCAGATGTGTGCTTGTTCTTGTACTGCTACACCATAGTCTTCAGTTGAATATATTGTTGGATTGTATATTGTTCTTTAGCACACTAAACCTCCCTTGGTATCCAAAGGTGATGGGGCTCATTTCAATATATCTTTAATTATACTACTCACAACCTAATTTGCTTACTATACCCAAAATGCTAATCCAAAATGCTAACCATTAAATAAAACAAATATGGATAACTACAGAGACCTTGGAACTATAACAAATTCTTTAGTTCTACCAGGAATTGAATGCAACACTTTCAGAAGGCTGCATTTGACCATGCAAACATTTCTTACCTATGCTACCACAAGTTCCTGAGATAAAGGTGTCCCGAAAACCATTTTGTCTGTTCAAACATCAACTTCTTCAGAGGCTCCTGCTACACACTATAACATTAGAGCACACATCTATTCATTTTAAATATGAGCTGTCTCTCTAAATAGCTGCATGCACTTTTAATTGAAAATCAACTCACACATTTAAATGGTAGATAAAAAAAGCTTTGATTGCTACCACAATGTTATTGTTTTAGAATTATGGAGGAATTTTGGTGCCACAGAAAATGGGTTGCCTGAGTACACAGAAGTGAAAAGGGGGATACTGTACTTGGGGGAACTCTCCATTTAGACATTTTTGTTCCTTTAAAAATATAATGTGCCTCAAATAACTAAAACCCCTATTTTTGCTCATACATAATTTAGATGGCTGGTTTTATATCTGCATTAACATCTCAGTGCTCATTTACCTCAGCCTGCTCCACTGGAAATGGGTTCAATTCAACAGCTCATATTTTAACTAAACAGTGAGCAGGAGTGCCTCACTTTTATTTTGAATATCGAATGATAGTGCTCTAATTGGCTATTAGAACTCTGTTGTAAAGCTACAGTAGATTGCATGCCAGACTATGTTTTGGGCATGGATGGTGAAGATATTTGCGAATTATAGAAAATAGGTTCTCAATTTAGCTTACTAGAGCTGTGACTATAATTTCTATGACACAATTAAACCCCACATTTTGATATTTTATTGAAAGCTTTGAATTCCACGTCGCTGAGTCCAGCAACATGGCGTTGGGGTGCGCCGCACATTTGTGATGAGAGTAGGATATTAGCGCTCTAGTTGTTCATTGGCACTCTCTGCTGAAGCTTCAGTAGGTCACTGGGGATTCAAAGGAGAGACCGTTGCTTCCGTTCAAAGAATGTTTAACTCAGCTTGTCAGACATTTTTATTTTATGAACGAGGAAGATATTTGTGAATTTGTAGAAAATGTGCTATCATTTTAGCTGTTGAAGCATCTTCCATAATTTCTATGAAAAAAACCTGATTGAAAACCATTTTTTGCTCAAATATGAGTCCTCAAATCCCAGGAGAGGATCAGCAAAGTTCAGAGTTTAAAGCTCACCATAGTTTCTAAAATTAGTATATACCACCAACAAATGAGTTATATTGTCACTTAAATTACTTTGTTACTCTTTATATTTACTTCTTTTTACTACCCACAATACCTGGCGTTCACTGCTAAGTATTTTAATGGATAAAAATGGTTGAGCCATATCACAATAAAACACCCAACAGCCGTGATTCTCATAACCTGCCAGCAAACTAGTCCCATGAAAAATACACCATTTTGTGAACTTCCCCCCCAAATTTTAATGGTGTGATTTACAATAGCAGTATTACCCAGGAAAGTGTGTGTGTGCGGGTGGGGTGGGGGGGGTTCTTAGCATATGGGTGCTGTGCAAGTGAAGCAGCCCAGTCGCTGTGGCATAGGAACACCACCAAGGAGCTTCTAAGCACTCTGAATATGAACTGAGTAGTTCATAAAGAGTGGGTTCGTGGAAACAGGAACATTGAGAACAAGCATCGGCAAAGCCAACAGGTTGGCTTCTTTGTTAGAGGAGATGTTTGTTAATTGTTGGGTTACTTTGTGAGTGTTGTCCCCCTGTTGTCCAAGAAAGAAAATACAGTAATGAGTAATGAAGTGTGGGGCTTCAGTAAGATAACCCACCATGTTGGCATATGTATATGCTAATAAACCTGCAAATGTTGTCTTGTCTCTTATTTTGCTGTGGGAGGGCTGGTGAGTGGGCCGATATTGGCACTATGAATTAGAAACAAGTGTCCCACAAAGTGCGGAGTGGAGGTGGCCAGGAGTTCCTGGGTTCAAATCAGCAAGTATTATGCGTTTAATATCTGAGAGAAAAACTGCACGTCATTATACCGCTTGTATTCTTCATTTAACCAACAAATGAGAAGAAAAAAAACCTGGACATTCCGTAGAGGTCCATACACATATGCGTGATGCGCTACTGGGCTCAAAGTTCATTTTAGAAGTAAATGTTTGCCATCTTGTGGCCAGCGAAGAAAGTGCACATCAATGTTCTCCATCTACAACACAACATTGAGCCAGGTATGCTTTGATTAACATAATGGGCCTCATTTATCAAACTTTGACGGTACGCAGCAAGCTACCGACTGCGTGAAATCGATAGAATGCACCGTATTTGACATTATATATCTCATTCCTGTCCTTTCCTTGGGCTGGCTCACAAACTGCTGTCTAGTGCCAACACAGGCACCCTTGCTCTATGGTGCAAGGGTGCCTGATTTGTAGGCAGGATTGTTTTCATCTAGGTAGAAGCACCTTTACTTTTCTGCAGAAAAGCAATCCTCCGAGGCATTTTCCTCTTTCTATGTGTGCCGAAGAATGCTCAGCTGAGTTTTGGGATGCCTTTATCTTAGCACTGCTGTTTCACCGTCATTTCGCAGCTGCATCCCTATGACGTGTTGAAGCTCCACCTACAAGAAGTCGATTCATTGACACAAGGCGCCACATTACAGGCCTGATGCACTCTATGGATCAGTATCCGTGTGCCCTCCCCACCCACCCGTCGGGCTGTGCTCAGCAAGGCCATGCCCATGTCCCCAAACACTTTTTTTGGATCTGGAGGGGTGGTCACTGTGCTGACACACTCTATGTTATGGAGTAGGTGGTCACTGTGCTGACACACTCTTGGTTCTGGAGGGGTGGTCACTGCGCTGACACACTCTAGGATCTGGAGGGGTGGGTCACTGTGCTAACACACTCTTGGGTCTGGAGTGGGTGGTCACTGCACTGACACACTCTAGGATCTGGAGGGGTGGGTCACTGTGCTAACACACTCTTGGGTCTGGAGTGGGTGGTCACTGCACTGACACACTCTAGGATCTGGAGGGGTGGGTCACTGTGCTAACACACTCTTGGTTCTGGAGGGGTGGTCACTGCACTGACACACTCTAGGATCTGGAGGGGTGGTCACTGGGCTGACAAACTCTTGGTTCTGGAGTGGGTGGTCACTGCGCTGACACACTCTTGGTTCTGGAGGGGTAGTCACTGCACTGACACACTCTAGGATCTGGAGGGGTAGTCACTGCACTGACACACTCTAGGATCTGGAGGGGTGGTCACTGTGCTGACACACTCTAGGATCTGGAGGGGTGGCCACTGTGCTAACACACTCTTGGTTCTGGAGGGGTAGTCACTGCACTGACACACTCTAGGATCTGGAGGGGTAGTCACTGCACTGACACACTCTAGGATCTGGAGGGGTGGTCACTGTGCTGACACACTCTAGGATCTGGAGGGGTGGTCACTGTGCTGACACAAGTTTGGTTCCGGAGTCAGTGGTCACTGTGCTGACACACTCTTGGTTATGGAGGGGTGGTCACTGCGCTACTCACTCTAGGATCTGGAGGGGTGGCCACTGTGCTGACACACTCGGTTCTGGAGGGGTGGTCACTTCGCTGACACACTATAGGATCTGGAGGTGTGGTCACTGTGCTGAGTCACTCTAGGATCTGGAGGAGGTGGTAACTGTGCCAACTCTTTCTTGGTTCTGGAGGGGTGGTCACTGTGCTGACACACTCTAGGATCTGGAGGGGGTGGTCACTGTGCTAACACACTCTTGGTTCTGGAGGGGGAGGTCACTGTGCTGACACACTCTATGTTATGGAGTAGGTGGTCACTGAGCTGACTCACTAGAGGATCTGGAGGGGTGGTCACTGTGCTGACACACTCTAGGATCTGGAGGGGTGGTCACTGTGCTGACACACTCTATGTTACAGAGTGGGTGGTCACTATGCTGGCACACTCTTGGTTCTGGAGGGGTGGTCACTGCGCTGACTCACTATAGGATCTGAAGGGGTGGTCACTGTGCTAACACACTCTTGGTTCTGGAGGGGTGGTCACTTCGCTGACACACTCTAGGATCTGGAGGGGTGGCCACTGTGCTGACACACTCGGTTCTGCAGGGGTGGTCACTTCGCTGACACACTATAGGATCTGGAGGGTGGTCACTGTGCTGACACATTCTATGTTACAGAGTGGGTGGTCACTATGCTGGCACACTCTTGGTTCTGGAGTCAGTGGTCACTCCACTGACACACTATAGGATCTGGAGGGGTGGTCACTGTGCTGCCACACTCTTGGTTCTGGAGTGGGTGGTCACTGCGCTGACTCACTATAGGATCTGGAGGGGTGGTCACTGTGCTGCCACACTCTTGGTTCTGGAGTGGGTGGTCACTGCGCTGACTCACTATAGGATCTGGAGGGGTGGTCACTGTGCTGACACACTCTTGGTTCTGGAGGGGTGGTCACTCCACTGACACACTATAGGATCTGGAGGGGTGGTCACTATGCTGACACACTCTATGTTCCGGAGTGGGCGGTCACTGGGCTGGCACACTCTTGGATCTGGAGGGGTGGTCACTGACACAGTCTTGGGCACTGAGGGGCCATCTTTAAATGCCTGTGCAATTGAAGCACTGAATCTACATTCACTCTGCCCTGAGACTCACCCTCTTCCATGCACCGTGCTGCATCACGTGGGTCACATACTTGGCCTGCTGTCCTGCCTCGTGACGCCTCACGTCGTCATGCGCTTCTGCACACTACTATTGCCCTCATCATAGGACAGATATACAGACACATAAGTTAAGATATTTCTGAAATAACAATCTGCATGGTGTCTCATTTCCCATCTGTGGAGCATTTACCCACAGTGCTAACTTTTACCACCATATGATTTTGATGTAGAGGTTGAGAGACAGATTCCACTGTGTTCTTATTTTTCTTGCATTCTGCCTGTACCCCTCGCCTGTCGAGTGAGCACCGAGTGAGCACCGCACAATCACCGGCGCTCTTTGGCCTGCAGTGACAGCTGTCTAGGGTTACCACCCTTTCTGCAAAGAGGGCCAAAAACTCAGAAGAGGTTTTAAAGATATATTTTATACAAAGTAAGAGCACCCATAAAGGACAGAAGTGCTGTCAGGTTCGACATGAAGAGCAGCGCCCTGCATGAGCTCTTCCTAACAATTCCTTAAAATATGCAAAATTGGATTTTGTACCACCCAGAGAAGTATCTGTCTCCTACTTCATGCTATTGCAGTTTTGGTGTATCATTCCTCCTCCTATGGATTGCTTGCATTGCAATGCTTGGGGCACTATTTGACAGCCCTAAAGCAGACTGACCTGTCACACATTAAATTGCTCACCTCATATAAACATTTAATATATAAATCTATCTTTGTTTGTTCTCAACTGCAGCAGTTTTTTATGTTTTGATCTGGATTCAAAATGCAAGGCGTATTGTCTTTACCAATGCTTGTTTACTTGTGCTAACGGAAGTGACAACTTCCACCCCTCCAGACCATGAAAGATATGTTCCACTTGAATACTTCTGCCTTTTTGTCTAAGAGCAGTGATGTTAAAGATAACAGACGTTTCTTGGCAGGTCAGGCACCCTATTCTGAAGGCACCTGACACATATTCACACACCACTGTCACCGTGAGTCTGACACCTGTTTCACCACAACGGAAGTGCACCTGCTAATTCAGTTCACTGGAGCCTGAGGCAGGTTTTTGCTGAGCTCCCACCCCCGCCTCGCTCAGTGCGTGGCTCCAGGCGCAGAAATACGCCGCCGTGTCATTCGCTTCTAGGCGCTCTGTCTTGAGGTTGAAAGTTTGACCAGTCGGCCTCACACCAGTGAAGTGTGGCAGGGTGCTTTCTTCCACTGACTGTGTGGTTACAGAGTAGGAAAGCAGGGTTAAAGGTCGTGTGGGCTGCTGTTTGTACCAGTACATGTAAGGTGTGGAGACCCCCTCCACCGAGCACAGAAGGACAGCCGGGGCCCTGCAGGCTTCACCAGTGACCTGGCAGTCTGGACAATCCTTTGAGAGAGGGTGTCTGAAAGAGAGAAGGAACAGCACATCTTAAAACCATCGTCTGCCCCTTGTGTCTTACATGTTTTGTTTTTGAGCACTGTCTCTTTGGGCAGGGGACTGAATATGGATAACAGATTGCACATGGCCTTTTTAGTCAACATGTTTCAGCCTCATTTACGCAGACAAAGACTGTGTCAGAAACTTTACTATGAGTAGGTGAGATTTACTCCTGACTTACTACTGAATTTCCAGGAGTACGCCACCCATAATCATGGTAACAGCTTGGTGAACGGCCTTTGGAGACACAGGCCCCCTCTCAGCCTCACTTCCCTCCGCCTCCGGTTTTTGTAGGGGGTCTTCACCAGGGCTTGTCAGTGTGCGGCTCCAGGCACAGAAGTACACCGCGGAGTCATTCGGCCTCAGTCTCTCCGCCTCCAGGGTGAAGACCAGGTCCTCTGGTCTCCTAGTTATGAAGTGTTCCCGTGTGTGTTCTGCCACAGAGCCGGTTGATATGGAGTACGAAACGAGCTGGAGGCTAGCGCCTAGAGTCTGTCTGTACCAGTACAGGTTGGGGTTGGAGGTGCCTTCCACAGAGCAGTTGAGGGACGCCGGGTCCCCCCTTCTCCCCACTAAGGATGGAGGTGTTTGGGTAATGGTCTGAGAGCTGGTGCCTAAAAAACAAAAAACAAGCAATACAAACCACCAAACACAATTATTGACCACATATAGAGTCGTGTCACTGACTTACATGAAAGAAGCGCAAAGACAATGACGCTCAGGGACGTGCACTCCATTTGTGCACTGCTGCACTGAGGTCTAGGCGCTAGTGATGAGTGCATGGAGAGAGACGCCTTCCCTCTGGCCCCTGTGACATGTCTCTCAAGCAGAGCTATGTCCCTCCTCCCCTAGCCATTCACTTCACTTCGTAAAGCTCCTCCCTCTAAGCCTTACTACTTCAGTGAGCTGTCTCCCTGGTATGGCACCCTATTGAGTGACGTATCAGATGCAGTGGGCATTTTTAAAGCAACATTCTCTAGATAGTGAACAGCATAAGTTTTATACTTGAAGTGCACTAGTCAGTCAGTCAGAATACTTTATTTCGATAAATCAATATCATAAAAAGGCAAGTGTACTATTCCAGTACAAAGCACTATGCTAACACATACCTACTTTCCTATTTTGAATGAGTTCTGTACAGTACAGCACAATTGCAAAGTTAGAAAAGTTTATGGAAAAGAACGTTTTTCACTTCTTTGCAACTCCTTCAAGAAGGGGTATTTTTTTGACGCCATGCGTTGTCTAGAAGTGTTAATAGATTGTGCTCTGTGTAAATACCATGGGTGATGTATGGGAACGCCCGTGTGCCACCCACGGGGTGCCCCCTTCCCACTAAGCAGCACAGAGCAGCGTATAGTCCTACTTTACATTACTTTAGGCAATTTTCCAGTGCACATAAGTTTTGTAGTAAAAAACAAACCGCAAGTGAACACTTTGCCTCAGTTTGCGTCACTTTTGGTCACTTTGCAGTGGCGCAAAATGTTGATAAATGTGGACGTACATTCATAAGGGGTTTGCACCCTCCCACCGCAAGGATCTTTTGTATTACCTAATAAACAAGGTAGGTTTGAAGCACACTTCTTTAGATGTTATTCTTTTTATATTGTCTGTATGAGGGTAAAGCGTGTTCATGTTGTTTGCTGTATGTTGTAACTGGATGTTACTGCAGGAAACCGGTCACTTGACATTAGGGACGCTTTCTGAGGTTGTACAAGTTGACGCACCATAATGTAAGGCAGGCCCGATTCTAGCGGGTGGGCCGGGTGGGCCAGGACCACCCAAACATGAGCCTTGGCACTCGCAGTGAGGACATGAAGGCCAATAGAAAATGGGCACTATACTTTAAAACATTCCTCCGAACTTTGTTTTTATTCCTATTCTGGGAGTTGCTTGATTAGGGTTGGGGTCTTTCTCACAGACATCACCAATCACCTTTCTCCTTTTAGAAAGTTGTACCTGCAGACAGGTGTCTGCAGGTACAATAGGAGCATGGCAAAGGGGACAAATTCTTTATTTGGCACCAAGTAACTTTTGCCTACCACCCTGTGCCGAAATTTCCTTTTCTGTTCAGCACTGGAGAAAATATTTTTCACCTTTGCCTGACCCCTGCATCTGCTCATCAGATCAGGCTGTGACACAAAGTTTGACTAACAGACCAGGTAAGAGAATGTGTTATTATTTGTTTTTAATTTCTAAAACTGCACAGGCCCAGCAAGGCACATACATTGGTATGCTTCATTTAATTTATTTTTATTTATTATTATCATGGCCATGTATGCAAGACAACAATACAAATCTCCGGATAACTGGTGATTATTGATCCTGCTGGTAGTTTTGAAATGCAGATAAGCTGTATTTTATTTGGATAGCTCAGTGGGTTACTGCCTTTGTCACAGAGATTTTTGTGTTACTTGCAGTTCAGAAGTTACAATCCTAACATAGGACAGTGACCTATGAACTGTCATCAAAGAGTTACGTAAAAACATGAATGGTATAGTTAGAACTACTGTCTAAACAACAAGAGAGTAAGGGCAAAGTGAAATACTCTCACACCCCTTGGGATAAACAATCAAAAACAACTAGAGAGTACCATAATCTATAAAAAACATAAACTCACTAGGAGAGATGTTGAGAAGACCTTTCACCAACCAACATCAGTGCCCCATGCGTGGTTTTGAAACTGTGTTAATAAGCGTAATGGATATATAGAAAGAAGGAAGAATGAGTATCCCAAAAGGAAAAAATGGGCCCCTCAGGCACCCACACTAGGTAGGTAGCCGTTTGTCTTCATCGGGTTCCCATTATTTCGTATGTGAAAAGGTACAAAAAAACAGAAGTGCAGATTAAAAAGAGTGTTGATCACTCCCTCAACCAACAATTTTAATAGAGGGGTGACTCGAACTCAGATTAAAACCAATGTGCTTGTGCGGACAGTGAAGAGTTAAGTAAATTTGAACCCCCTGTCCTAAAAAACGGTCGACATGTTTCAGCTAGATGATCTTATTCGACCCAGCATTCCTCAGGACCAGTGATAAAAGTAACTCACCCAGCGCGGCAGTACACCCCCTAAAGTGCCTACTCACGTTGGATGGATGTTAAGATCATAAGTCCGTATGTAATTTTGTCTCTAAGGAAAACTGTTTGTTTTTAAATGTTGTTACGAAAGGGGGATACTGGGCGGGAATGCAGCCTTGGTCCCTGATAAATGAGGTATGAATAATTTGATTAGATATTATTCAGTATTATATAACAGTTTATACATCCGTCTAGCATAACAGGTAGGGTGGTCTACATGTTGTTGGTTTAACACACATTGGTTTGAATGCGTCACAGGGAGATTGATGGGTAAACCAGAAGGTACAATTGGTTAATTGAACAAATGAGGTAATATTTTACTTATGAATAGGGTATGATTTCTGGTTATTGAATTATTTTACAGATTCCATAATCCTCACAGAACAGAGGTAACACATCTGAAGTTTTTTCCAGCACAACGAACAAAAGTTGGTAAAAACGTGTTCTCTCGAACATCCATCCAACGTGAGTAGGTACTTTAGGGGGTGTACTGCCGCGCTGGGTGAGTTACTTTTATCACTGGTCCTGAGGTCCAGTTTCAAAACCACGCATGGGGCACTGATGTTGGTTGGTGAAAGGTCTTCTCAACATCTCTCCTAGTGAGTTTATGTTTTTTATAGATTATGGTACTCTCTAGTTGTTTTTGATAGTTAGAACTACTCCAGTCGTTCATTATTTTAATGCCGCTAAAAAGTGTTTGCGCCGATTAGTAAAGCCCACCTCCAACCACTGGGGTATGCTCTAAATCCTAAATTTGTGCTTCTCCAGACCAAGCCCTCTTAAAATATACCACCCACCAGGATGGATTACGTGATTCCCACACCTTGTAATCCTTATTGGTTTATGTGACATTCCATATAGACTGATTTACATAATTGTATGATTCATTGTCTCTGTATAATGTGTGATTGATGTAAACTACTGTGACACCCTACACTGATATGAGAAGTGCTACACAACAAATTAAATGCATATGAGGGAAGGGCTACGGAGAGATGAAGGGCACTGCTGGAGGGTGGTAGTAATTGGAACTGCGGAGAAAGAGGTTGTTTGTGGGAGCCAAAAAAAATGTTCACTCTAACACGAAAGCCGGCCCTGTCACGGCCTTTCTGTTTTTATTTAATTAGCAGTCAGGTCATTAGGACAACTGTGGAACATATTTTAGAGTGGGGGCTAATTATATTTACTGCTATATTCAATGTTTTAAGTTTGAAGGTGATTTTGCTAATGTTTTTTATGGGAATAATGAAAGTAGAGCTGGATAGTGGCTATTATGGGGCTGGGGTCCAAGGTCAGCTGTGAGATAAGATGCATGGTAAACATCACTTACCACGCATGCAATACAACGCATGCCATTACAATGCAGTCATTACAATGACCACATTGTTACATCGCATACCATTGCTACGTAAGTCGTTACAATGACTTGCTGTAGGGGGCAAAAGGTGTTGAATATAAAATTCAACACCTTCACTACTGTTGCAGAGACTGGAGATGAAATAGCAAATTATACTATTCCAAAATCCAGTGCCCTCCCTACAGCAAGTTGTTAAAATGACTTGTGTTCTAATGGTATGCAATGTAACAACACGGTCATTGTAATGACATGCTTTGTATTGGTATGCGTCGTAAACGCATGCCATGTAACATGGCGCATTCAAGGTGCTCAGGAGAGGGGTGGTAGAAAAGTGGATAATCGGGCCTGATAGTACTTGTTTTGAAGCCTAGCCTGTTGGAATTTGAGGGTTTGCACTTACTTCCGTATATCGCTCTTACTTTCAAATAACTCTCCACATGCTCTGTATACACACAGCATTGATCCGTTGTATGATGGTGACTGTTTGCAAATAGATATAATGTAATCTAGGGCTTGTAGGCTACCAAAAGATGCGTCAAATTGGGCCCGCACTGGCCCACCCAAATGCACCCTTGGCACACCCAAATAAAAATTTCTGGAGTAAGAGGTTGGGGCATGTACTCCTACTAATACACATAAGTCTCTACTGAGAGATAGTGAATTCCATCTTGGCAAAAAATTACACCCAGGCATAAATGTAAATATATGGGACCTAATTCCAAACACATTTTGGAGTATGTAAAAACCTAGGGCCAGATGTAGGTGGCCCAATACCGGTCGGTAACAGCCGAAATGACCAAATTTCGGCCGTTACAGACCGGTATTGGGCATTTGGGATGTAGGTGGCCTAAATTGCAAATTCGATAATTTACCGATTCGGTATTTTAAGGAATTGGTAAATTGCCGATTCCTTAAAATACCGAATCAGTAAATTACTGAATTTGCAATGTACGGTGCACTCAAATGAGTGCTTTTCCCATTTTAGGATTCATTATTTACTACTAACTATAAGTTGGTGGTAAATAAGGAATACCTTTGAAAATATAAATCAGTGCATGTTCAACTGTGCCATGTGGCAGATATGCATGCCCATAGGGAATGTATGTGTGCCATATCTGCACACAAGCACGATTCAGGGGTGCAACAGGGTGTCAAAGTGACACCCTGGCACCCTTGGATATGTCAGCCGTTTTACTGAATCGGTATTTACCGATTCTGTAATTGCCATTCATTCCTATGGGCCTGGAGGCCCATAGGAATGAATGGCAATTACCGAATCGGTAAATACCGATTCGGTAAATACCAAATCTTACCGATTCGGTAATTTTTACTGAATTTTTTGCTACAAAGCATTTACCGATTCTAAAATACCGAATCGGTAAAATTCGGTATTTTAGAATCGGTAAATACTATTTACATACATCTGGCCCTAGATCCTCTAGAACCCTTTACGTACTCTTAAATGGATCCTGAAACATCCACTCGCCTGTCATTAAAAGTGCAAAGAGTGCAGAGTCCTTTCTATTTGTACTAATTATATATTAATATTCCTATTTTATTTCGGTTTTAGATCATTTGCGTATACTTCACAAAGGCATATAGAAAGGTGTAAAAAAGTAAGACAGGACTATATTTTTATGTCCTCCAAAATGCTTTTGTGAATAAGCCCCTTTGTGCACCCGCACAGAAATCAGGCCCACAGTAGCTGCCTGGGGCTGATCGAAAGTGCTGATATCTCCCCGACTGACAAAGACTGAAGGAAGCTGAGCTCCTGACCAACTATGTGTCTTTATGTATTATTCTTTTCTTTATTACAAGACTCTTGCAGGCAGCTAAATCTATCTCTGTGCCAACACTGAACATTATAGCTCCCAGAAAGAACGCTATTTGTTTGCTTTTTTGTGTGTCCTTGCAACTCGATATTAGAGACAGACATGAAAATGTTGCTCCACTGAATTTCAGAAGGAGGAGGCTTGAAGACAAAGAATGTCACAAGAGGCACGTCAAATCACTGATCACCTCTTGAAATTAACCCACTCTATTTTCCTTGAGGCTACAGGCTTTAGAAAAGGAAAGTTTGCCATCTAGTGGCCACTTGGAGAAAGGCAATAAATACCTTTTACCAAACAATATCTACATTACATTGTAGATTTTTGTATTTTAGCCGACTTTCTATTTTTTTTTTCTGTAAAATGTTAATTTAGTATTTGTATTTAAAAATGGCTATATAATCTAGTCGCCTATTTGTGCTATGTCACAATTAGCACTAAGGATTGACAGTTCTTTCATTAGTGAATCGCAGACATGTTAGGCGGCTCCCACACCCTTCTTACTTTTCAAGCACACACACAGTGGGCCCGATTCACTGAACTAACTGAAGACAAAATCCTAAACTTACTACCATTTTGGTATTCACAGAAGGCACTTACTCATCAATGAGTAAGTGCCTTCTGTGAATACCAAAATGAGTAAGTGCCTTCTGTGAATACCAAAATGAGTAAGTGCCTTCTGTGAATACCAAGATGAGTAAGTGCCTTCTGTGAATACCAAAATGAGTAAGTGCCTTCTGTGAATACCAAGATGAGTAAGTGCCTTCTGTGAATACCAAAATGAGTAAGTGCCTTCTGTGAATACCAAGATGAGTAAGTGCCTTCTGTGAATACCAAAATGAGTAAGTGCCTTCTGTAAATACCAAGATGAGTAAGTGCCTTATGTGAATACCAAAATGGTAGTAAGTTTAGGATTTTGTCTTGTTAGTTCTGTGAATTGGGCCCACTGTGTATGTGCTTGAAAGTAGAATAGACTACATTATACAGCAGAAAAAGAGAAAGACTGTTGCCTGAAGAGGCTTGAAGGCCAGTCTGCATCAGAACATGAGCCTGGAAGCTTCCTGTTATCTGGACGTGGATTCATAATCGACTTTCGCAGGTTTTTTGTTTGCAACTTCAGATGGAAACTGAGCAAAATATTTCAGTCTCAAGATTTTTGCCATGATTTTATTTAGTTCCTGGTTTGTGAATTGCAGGCCCTGAAATTGATGATAATACAAACAGCAGCCACAGCTTTTCCAAACTTCTTTCTGAAACTTTAAATGCCACCTTTGTCATCCCACTGTGTGTGACATGTTGCGTTGGTTACTACAGTGTTCAAGAACATTGTGCAGGGTCCAATTGTATGTGCACAAGTTGTGCTTTCAGTCATGACAGAAGGCATGGTGTTGTAAAGGGCAGCAGTCATGTGCAGTGACCTGCAGAGCAGGCAGCGTGAGCCCAGGGCCTTGCCTTGGGGAGAACCAGAGTCAAACCAGGACGGACCCTTGACCAAATCAATCCCTCTGTCGCTGAGTGAATAAGATACACTGATTTCTGTGATTTTTGTTAGGGGAAGACAAGTAATGTTTCTTCTTCTAGGACAAGAGTTGACACAACATCCTGGCGTGTGTGTGTCACTCCCGGCTCTCCACAGACACTTCTTTTACCGCAGGAAGGAGGTGGACCTTTCCTGGCACAGCCAAGAGCTGTTTTATGCCTTTGCATCTCTAAAGCATATGCACTACACCAAATATTTCTGAGTTAGTGCATTATTTTCAGATACTACAGCTCGGAAAAAGCAAGCAAGGGTTGACTCTTTCCGAGCTGTTCCGTCTGGAAATAAAGCAGTAACTTTGAGAAATACCCTTTTAAAATAATTCCATTTACACCCCGCAGGAGCAAAAACCAGGCACTTGGCTGTCTTAAAGTTAAACATCAGGCTCAGGCAGTTTTTAGGTCTGGGCTAGACAGCTCATGTGCTGTCTCGAAGACACATGTTTACAATTCAGTGGGCTACAGCAATTGCTGTCCAAGGGTTTACCATTTGTTCACTCCATTGTCGCTCTTGTATCCTTCGTTCCCATTTGTCCATAGCATGAATGTCTCAGGCTTCTTCCTGTGTTTGGCCCTCCCCCAGGGCATGGACCAAGTACTTGTATCCATCCACTACTACCATTTTAGGAGCTACCTTTTTTTTGTCTCTCAGCGCTCACCACAAGGGATATATGACGGTACCACGCGTACTTTTACAACGCGTACCGTTACAACGCTACTTTTACCACGCAAGTCGTTACAACGACTTGCGTGGAGGGGCGCTTGATAGTAAATTTTTTAATTTACTATTCCAACTCCAGTCCCCGTGGACTCTAGGGAAAGGAGTTGGATAGTAAATTAAACTATTTACTATCCTGGAGCGCCCCCCAGCGCAAGTCGTGGTAACGACTTGCGTGGTAAAAGTAGCGTGGTAACGGTACCGCGTTGTAAAAAATGCGTGGTTACCGTTGTATACCCACCACAAGTGCTCGTGTTTTCACTCGCTCTGTCTAAAGAACACATTTGTTTCTTCTCTTTGGGCATACGGATGCATTATGAAATCTAGGCGCTATAGGAGCTAGGTGTGCTTGTATATTTCAAGAGGAAAATCAGTGCCATGGTCTACCACCTTTTGCCAAAGGTACCTCGGCATTAAAACACTGCCACAGCATATTACCATGATATAACACGTGGCTGGCTGGGAAGGACGCAGTCTGCTCACCCCTGGCTTCATCACAAACAAAGCACTTATTAGCAATCTGAGCCCAAAGGCTGCATTTAAAGAGGGAGGAACAATTAAACACTCTTCGTTGATCAGTTTAAAAAGACTTTGTGCAAAGATAGTTTGGTTTGAAATGTCAATGCATCATTTTACGTGAATTAAGTGCCATTGTGCTGCTCAGGGGTTTCAATTTGTGCTTTGTGGTAGGTCTTGCTTGCATCTGAAAGCAAACAGAATAACCCTCAAAATATCCCATCACTTTCTATTTGTGCTATAACATTTTTCTTAATAAAATCTTGCAAGTTTTACAATAGGAAACAGTACCAGCAAAAGTGAATAAACACTTAAAAATAACATAATTTGTAAAAAAAACTTTGTTTTTATTTTCATAGAGGTACAGTGACAATTGTGCATTCTTTTAATCTTTACTAACACGTCATTTTCGTTTACAACACATAATTTAACGAATGAACCTATAATCTGCATAACCACACATCTTAAGCACATGAGCGCGGCGGGTTTTCCCGTTGTGCGCTGAGAATCGCGGAATCCCGCGGTTCATGACGAGCTCAGCTCGTCATCAGCGTACGAGAGGTGTACCTCCTGACGAGCTGAGCTCGTCATCAGCGTGGAAGGGGTTAATATGAGTCCATGTCACTTGCCTTCTGTAGATTGCACGCCGGTATTCACACCATAATGCACTCCAGAACCTTGGCACAGGGGATGACATCATGATATAAATTAAGGCTGTTGGAAGTGTTAGGTCTTGGCCAGGCAGCGCATGTGCTCTCTCGAAGAGACATGTTGTTTACAGTTCAGTGCACTTCAGCCCGTCCATCGGCTTACCATTTGTTTGCTCTATCGTCACTGGCATATCCTTCGTTCCTGTTCTTCCAATGTATGAATGTGCCATGCCTCTTCCTGGCTTTGACTCTCCCCCAGAGCATGGACCAAGTACTTATTTCACCAAAACCATTTTCTTCATTGTCGAGCATGATAGCGCTTTCAAATATGAGAGTTCAGAATACACCACAGCATGCTCTTGCCCAAATATTTTATTTCAGCAAAACTTTTTCTTTACTTTTACACAAGACAGCACTTAAAAAAGTGTGAGTTCAGAGTCCAGTGCAGGCCCGGCTGCTATTCAACATGCCTAAAAACCATTGTTATTGACAACACCCATAGCTCTCAGATTGCTGAAACCTATTGGCTTTGCCGATGCTTGTTGGATAAACTCCCACCTACTCTCCAGTTAGCAAGTGACTCAACGCACAGTAAGGCAACGCTAAGCCTTTCTCTTCTAGGCGCTGTCTTCAGGTTGAAAGTCCCCCAACTTAGCCTAACACCAGTGAAGTGGGGCTGGGTGCACGCTGATTGGGTGTGTACGAAGTAGGAACCCACGGTTAAAGGTTGTGCGGGTAGCCATCCCTACCACTGCATGTGGGGTATGGAGGCCCCCCCCACTGAACACCCAGGGTAGCCGGGACTCCTGCTGGTTTCAACAAAGACCTTCGACTTTAAGTCATTAATTGATTGATGGTCTCAAATAGAAAGGGAATAATGGGGCATAATATCAAGGGGGTTTATCTCCGCTTTTTTGGCTTTAAAAGCCAAGAAAGCGGAGATAAAATTATCTCCCTATTACCTAGCTGTCGCTAACACCAGTTAGCGACCGCTAGTAGGAGATAGCGACCATCTTGGGCCCCACTTTGCATGTCAGTGATATTTATCACTAATGACATGCAAAGTGGGCGTGCCAAGATGTTAGCGACTGGAAACAGTCGCTAACATCGCTATCTCCTATTACCAACTTTTGGAGATATTCGCGCTAAGCGCGAATATCTCCAAAAACTAACTCCTGCCCTGAGCAGTTCTTAGCCATGTTATCCAATGGGAGGTGGATAACATGGCTAAGAGCATTAGCTCGGTAATGCATGAATATCGCTGACTTTTCAGCGATATTCATGCATTGCGGCTGTTTTTTATCGCATTTGTGATAAACCTTGATAATAGCAAGGTTTATCTGCGATAATTTCTGACGATGCTTAGCGGTAAAAAATTAGTTGCTAAGCATCGTTAGCGATAAATATCGCTTAACGTTGGTAATATGCCCCAATGTGTCTTCTTAAACATAGACATTTCTAATTGCCTGGTCTCACTGGGCACTTTATTACAAAGTGACTAAGCACTTTATGACAGGTATGGCTGTACTCTGTGCTCACATTTCCAGTTGTCAAACAGTGGAACACTAGGCACCGTTTTTCCTTTAGTCTGGCTGGCTCTGAGGAGAGATTCAGAGAGGTCTCCATCAGGCTCAGAGGTGTGGAGGGTCAGCTGCAGAAATAACTCTGCAGTGACATTCAGAATCCAGTTCACTGTCCTCAGAGTGAGTGTCACGTGGTGCTCTGTCCCTTTGAATGTTCATGCTTCAGTAACATTTCTGCGTCAGAGACTTTAGATTCTGAGGGCAGCATTGTGCATGGAGCTGTGCAAGCGATGGATGGATGGAGGACATCTCTGCAAAGCAACAGAGAGAAACAAACACATCTGCACTTTCCCTATTGAGTAAGAGTTTTGCAAAATCGACTGCAATCAAGCACAATGAATGCAAATAAATAACTGCAACTGGTAGAAATTATGGAACAAACTACCATAATGATGTATACAATCTTCAATCTGCTGCAAGAAATATGTGGAAGGTTCAAAGATGAGAGGGAGCACGTGACTTCTCCAAGCCAGTCCTAAGCTCACCTGTTACGTGATGAGAGGCTCACAGTTTTCACATCATCAACCTTTCGTCAAGAATATAACAAAGGCCCCCCCGTGCCTGCTCCCTCACTTCCTCGACATACCGCCACCAGAGGCCTGAACACTCGGGGCCTCGTTTGCAAACTTTTCCAATTAGGGCAACTCTGCAAGCATTCATGCTGCACTGCCATACATCTTTACAACAAGGGGTGGTGATGGACAGAGTTTCTGAATTAAGCAGAATACTCTCACCCAGTCAAGAGATCAGGGCTAAATCCAACACCGTTTTTTAGCTCACTGCACCATCCCAGTTTCAGAACCTGGCTGTATGCAAATTAGTCTGTTCCTGTCCCAGTGCATGATGGGAACAGGGCAAACCAAACTACAAAAGGCAATTCTTACACTGGGAAGGAAACAAGCTTCTGGTGACCGGTTTCTGGCATTACAGCCGTCTTCGGCCCGGCTTGCTTGAATCCTGATGGTGCAATGAGCAAGGGACTCATGTCTGAGTATACCCTTCCACGCTTAGGGTGGACAAAAATATTTACAACAAGGGGTGGTGAGGGACAGAGTCTCTGAATTAAGCAGAATACTCTCACCCTGTCAAGAGATCAGGGCTAGATCCAACACAGTTTTTTAGCTCACTGCACCATCCCAGTTTCAGAACCTGGCTGTATGCAAATTAGTCTGTTCCTGTCCCAGTGCATGATGGGAACAGGGCAAACCAAACTACAAAAGCCAATTCTTACACTGGGAAGAAAACAAGCTTCCGGGGACCGGTTTCTGGCATTACAGCCGTCTTCGGCCCGGCTTGCTTGAATCCTGATGGTGCAATGAGCAAGGGACTCATGTCTGAGTATACCCTTCCATACATCAACATAAAAGGGCAGGAATCCACCGTATCTACGAGATACTGCACATTCCTGTCCTCTGTTACTGCACTGGTGCTCAAATGGCTGCCATGTGCCAATGCAGGAAAGGTGTCTGCATCTAGGGATGATAGTTCCTATGCAGGAAGTGACACCTTACTGCACAAAAAAAACAATGGAGGCGATTTCCCTGTTTCTATGCGTGCTGCTGAATTCAGTACACGTAAAAATAGGAAACAACTACTAGAAATAATGTCCTTGTTGCGGCTTTTGAACAATTTCCAGGTTTATAGAATGCTGTAAATCTGGGAATGTATAAAATGTCATGGGTGTTAAGTGGGAATACCCTCAAAAATGTGAACGGCGTTCCTCCCCATCGTAGTGTGAGGCAATGCAGTGACTTACGCTGTGTTGCCTCACTCCATATCTACAAGGCCATGAAAAGCCACGCAAGGTGGCATCATGTGGCTTTGTAGATATAGCTAAGCCCTGTTCGCCACCGGAACGTCACAAAAAGTAATGTTCAGGCGGTGCACAGGGCTTGTAAATAAGTCCCTGTTTTTCTCAGGCCATGTTTTGTTTTATGGATATGTTTTCCAGGTGTGACTGTGCCTGCTCTCTATCAATGCTGCTGATTGAATAAGATCCATCTTCCTCTGCTGAAAACCAAGATTTTGTGCTAGTCTGTGCCATTTTTTGACTTATGTGCTATGTTATGCAGATTTGTGGAGGGCGCTATCACCCATTGTTGCAATGAGCATATGTAAGTCTAGCCAAACCTAGGGCCTAGTTGGTACTACTTAAGAATGCAGGTCTTCGGCTTCTTGCAGAACTCAAGAAGTGAGGCGGCTCTTGTGTGCAGTGGCTCCTTCAGGTGCGGTGTGATGTGAGGGCGGCATTGGAGGTTGAGAGTGATTCTGGCCATTGAGTCTGAATATTGTGCCGCCTTCTAGTGAGTGTTTTGTTGATTCTGGCATAGCGGGTGTTCCTGTAGTCAAGCTTGCCTGTGATGAGGGCGTGCATAATGGTTTTCCGAATGCTGATTCGGAGCTATTCGAAAACCTTTCTCAGCATCTTCAGGGTAGGGGATCCAGAGGATCTTGGCATGGTTGGTGGGGGTGGGGATGGGTCCTAGCTCAGTTGGCCACTAGGTGGAGTCCGAAGGCGATGTGCTCTTCCTGAAGATCACAATCTTGGTCTTGTCCGTGTTCAGCTTCAGGCAGTTTATCTTCATTCAGTGGGTGATTTCAGCCATGCAGGCATAGAACTTGATCTGGGTACTGGGTTTCTTCTCCTTGAAAGCAAAATGAGTTGCGCATCATCAGAATAGGAAAGGACTCTCCTGTGGTGAAAGTAGATGATGCCGGCTAGTGGGATCATGTATGCGTTGAAGAGGGTCGTGTTCAGGGAGGATCTTTGTGAGACTCTACAGATGAGGTTCCTGGAGTCCGAGGTGTATGGTGCAAGGCTGACTGACTGGGTTCTACCAGTCACGAAAAAGTAGATCCATTGTAGTGATTGCTCTTTGATTCCAATGTTGTGGATGCGTTGGATGAGGATGAGGTGGGAGACCAAGTCAAACACTGCAGAGGATGAGGGCTGCTGTAACTCCTCCATCCAAAGTCATGCAGATGTCATCAGTGGTGCCTACGAGGCCAGTCTGGGATATTGGGTCAGAATTCAGACTGAGTGATGTTGAGGAGTTGGTGATGGTTGAAGTATATGGTGAGCCGTTCGTTGATGACTTTCTCTAAAACCTTGGCTGGGAATGGTAGTAGGGAGATCGGCCTGTAGTTATCGAGTATTGAAGAGTCTGTGGACAGTTTCTTCAGCAATGGGTGGACAATTGTCTATTTCCAGTATCTGGTAATCTAGCACAAGAGGTGTATGTGGGGGCTTGGCTTTGTATTTCTTAGCAAATTTACCGTCTTCCTGTATGCCAGTAATAAGGTGGACACTGTTTATAATTTAAACTGCATTCCTCACAGCGAAGCCTCAGAAAGGTCAATGGCTCAACATGATCTCTTGTATATTTAAGACAAGAGATTAGAAGAGTCTTCTGCGTGCCTGTAGCACTTCCACATGCACTGCATGCACAGCCACTGTGAATATACATCCATTATATATTTGGTTGAATGAAATCTAGGTTGATGGCCAAGGGCCGCAGGGATGGTCTGAAAGACATACTGAATGCGCAGTCCCACAGGTTTGCCATGGCCGGGGACACTTGTCGCATCTCCACTTTTCCACTGTGTCAGGTGAGTCCCAGCTCTCTTTGCACCCACCTCCAGACAGAGCTCAGTCCAGCTAGCCCAGCTCCTCCAGGTACCTTCTTGAAGCCAAAGGGTGGAAGAGGAGACTTCAGATATGGTGGGCTGCCTTCAGGACCCACCTCAGGTGATTATCCTACAAATGTCCAGTGGCATAGCTAGCCACTTTGCTGCCTGTGGCGGCCCCTGCCTTTGCCGCCTGAGGCGGCCGTAAGAACGGGGGGGGGCTGGAGGCGCTGGCGATTTTCCAGCGATTAACACCCCACAGCAAATGCATGGAAGAGCGGGGGCTTTCCCCCTTGCTACGCCACTGTAAGTGTCTGAGAGAGACTCTCCACTGGTCCACTGCAGTGAGGGGTGACATGGAAGATTGGGAGAAAGGAGAGAGAGAGACAGAGTGGTAATAGTGGGGTACCACAGGGATGGGGTCAGAGGAAGGTGAACTAGATGATGCCTGACATGGAGTGATGGTGAAAAAGGATGCGCAGTGGGGGTTAGTGGGATAAAGTAGAAGAGGAGACAGTGAAATAGAGCTGTGAAACAGAGAGATAGAGGGGAGCAGGAGAGAGAGTGAGAGAAGAATTGCGTTAGAGGAGGGAGAGCATGAAACGAGCAAGAGAGAACGCAGCAGTGCTAGTAATATTTCGTGTAAAGGAGGGTAAAGAAAGGAATGTGAGGTATAGAACAAACACAAAAGGAATGTAGAAGGTAAAAGTACATGGAAAGGTTCAGAAGAAGAAAAGAGCTGATAAGAAACTAGAGAGGGGAAAAGGGAACCAAAAGGGAGGTAGAACTGGTTTATAGAGAGAAAGAATTGGTGACATATTAAAACAGAATTGCAGGGAAACAATATTCGGCAACTAAACATGAACACAGAATGACATAAATTATACAATATGCAGAGAGACCAAACAAGCAGACAGACTCGAAACACATGCATCATTGTGAAATGTGTTATCAACGTGAACATCTCTGCTCAGTGGATGAGGAAACAGGGAACCATGTTACTTCTTTGTACGGGGCAAGCAAACATTTGCTTACATTGCAGTCTAGCAGGTGCTATTATGCTTACCACACGGCAATGATATGCATTTCACTATATAGGGTGCAGAAACCTAATCAGCATCCTATTAAAATGTATAGGGGTCTTTGCTACTTTCTGGGGCCGCCACCCCACTCAGATCTATGTATGATTTTTCTATAGGCGAGCATCCTTTCTAGTTTAGCATGCAGACTCAATCAAGCCTGTATCCCATAAGGACCTTACATCTGCACCAGATACATGAGCCAAAGGTCCCTTGCCCAGAGCACACATGCTCACTCAGGCAGCATCACCATCGTACAATTGGTTCATGCTCTTTAGCAGAGTCTGTCCACAGCTGTTTACCCACATGCCCCATCCACCATCTGTTGCATTGTTTGTCTCCTGAATGTCCCAGGTGCTGTTACATTGTGGGAAAACCCAGGGGCTACCAGTGGAAGGAACCTTCCAAATCGACTCACAGGGAACATCTTCATGAACTCAACCCACCTTCTATCCTTCAAAGGGGTGTGGCCTCGGTCACTTATCTCAGGGCCCTGGCTGGTGGCAGCATATTGCTGGATTCCAACAACTGTAACCACGAGGATGCTTACTGCCTTATCCCATCTGCAAAAATGGAGTGAGGCACGCTTGTTGTTCTTCATTTATTGCAATGATGTGGAGTGTTCACGATCATTAGTATCAATTTGATGGATGTTAAACTTCCCACCATCGCAAGCCCTCTGCGATGCCCTCGCGGCCTTCTTCCACCGCAAGATCACCGACATCCACGACAGCCTCAACCCACGGACGCACCACACCAACCCCATCGCACCGCTACCACAATCACTCACCAACCACGACCACCTCACCGCATGGACAAGCGTAACCACCGAAGATACCATCACAACCATGAGCACCATCCACTCCGGCGCACCATCCGACCCTCTTCCCGAACACATCGCCAACAAGGCCGACAGCTTCATCGCACCCCACCTGCGGAACATCATCAACCTCTCATTCGAGACCGCAACCTTCCCTGCGTGCTAGAAACACGCCGATATCAACGCCCTACTTAAGAAACCCAAGGCGGACCCGAGCAACCTCAAGAACTTCCGGCCCATCTCCCTGCTCCCGTTCCCAGCGAAGGTCATCGAAAGGATCATCAACACCCAGCTCACCCGGTACCTGGAAGAGAACAAGATCCTCAACCCTTCCCAGTCAGGCTTCCGCAAGAACCACAGCACCGAGACCACCCTCATCGCCGCCACAGACGACGTCAGAGTCCTACTCGACAACGGCGAGACAGCAGCCCTCATCCTCCTGGACCTCTCCGCTGCCTTCGACACCGTCTGTCATCGCACACTACGCACATGCCATGACGCAGGGATCCGCGACAAGGCCCTGGAATGGATCACCTCCTTCCTCTCCGACAGAACCCAAAGAGTCCGCCTCCCCCCGTTCCACTCAGGAATCACGAAGACCATCTGCGGCATCCCGCAAGGATCATCCCTCAGACCGACACTCTTCAATATCTACATGGCTCCACTCGAACGCATTGCCAGACTCCACGAACTCAACTTGATCTCGTATGCCGACGACACCCAGCTGATCCTCTCACTCACTAAAAACCCCCTCTCCGCCAAAGCCAAGCTCCACCGGGGTATGAGGGCCGTCGCCAACTGGATGGAAGACATCCGGATCAAACTGAACACGGACAAGACAGAGATCCTCCTCCTTGGACACAACCCCTCCGCCTGAGACGACTCCTTGTGGCTCACCTCCCTGGGTGCTGCCCCAACACCAACCAACCACGTACGCAACCTGGGAGTCATCCTTGACTCGAAACTCACCATGGACAACCAAATCAATGCAGTCTCCTCAACCTGCTTCTACCACCCTCCGCATGCTCTGAAAGATCTTCAGATGGATCCCTACAGGCACACGGAGAACAGTCACCCAAGCCCTCATCAGCAGCAGACTCGACTACGGCAAAGCTCTCTATGCCGGAGCCCTGCCAAGCTCATCAGCAGACTTCAAAGCATCCAGAACGCCTCGGCACGCCTGGTCCTCGACGTTCCCCGCCGAGACCACATCACCCCCCACCTGAGAGACCTGCACTGGCTCCCCGTCAACAAAAGAATCACCTTCAAACTCCTGACCCATGCACACAAAGCACTCCAAAACACCGGCCCTGAATACCTCAACAGCCGACTGTCATTCTACGTACCCAACAGAGAACTTCGCTCAGCCGACCTCTCACTGGGCACCGTCCCACGCATCCACAGAGCTTCCTCCGGGGGAAGATCCTTCTCCCACCTAGCCGCCAAGACCTGGAACGCCCTCCCTCTACACCTATGGCAGACAGACGACCCACAGACCTTCAGGAGACTACTCAAGACCTGGCTCTTCGACCGCTAGCTGCAGCCAACCTCCCCAGCGCCTTGAGACCCTCAAGGGTATGTAGTGAGCTCTATAAATCCTTGATTGATAGATTGATTGATTGATTGATTGAAACATGTGCAGGTGGATGAATGATTGCCAAATTCTTTGGCACACCTTTGACAATGCTTGTTAACTTGAACCAATATTGGAAAAGCCAATAGTGATTGCTGGCAATTTTGTAGGCCTACTTTATGTACTTCCAAGATGGCTTTCACGTTGTGTGTAGACGCAAAGTAACAGCCATTTTGGACGTGTAGAAAATAATATTCAGCTTTTTGGAATGCTATTTTATACTTCAGTGCTGGTTTCCCATTTACTTTCATGCCATATTGCATTATGAAACTTGACATAAATGTTGGAAGTACAAAAATATACCTGCAACACTTTCCTCACACTGTGTAATGATATAAAGTGGCAGCAACCTAAAAGGTATAGAAAATAACACTCAGCCATTTTGATATTTAGGCTACAAGTACTATCAGCCTGATTCATGTACGGGCCGTTTTGCGTGGCCCTAATAGCGATTCATAGCGACTCGCTATTGAGGACACGCAAAACGGCATTCATGTACATTACGGGAAAAAAATAGCGACTCGCACGCGGGCGCTAAATCCGTTAGCGACTAACTAAAATCGCAGAAAAATCGCTATTCCCGGCTACCTGCGGTGGGAATGCGAGTCGCAATCTCGTGCGATCGGGAATGCGACTCGCAATCTCGTGCGATCGGGAATGCGACTCGCAATCTCACGCGATCGGGAAAACGGGAAGTCGCTTTTCGAGCACAGTGATGACATCACAACCAGGAAGCAGGCAGTTCCCACCCCCAAACACCACAGTGAGGCAAACCTTCGAGGGAGCAAGTCGGAAAGCAGCAGCTAAACTAGTGATAGCGACTTCACTAACGACTTTACTAGCGACCTAACTGCTGCCATGTCTGAGGAACCTGTTCCTGGCCCCAGCAACAGCGCAGGGCGTAAGAGGAAGCTGAAGTTCTCAGAGCAGGAGCTCAAGAACCTGATAGAAGGGGTGGTGGCCAACCACGACAGAATCTTCGGGATCAACTCCAGGAAGGTCCCAGAGCAAGACAAACGGAGGATCTGGCTGGGAATAGCCTCCTGCGTGAACTCCGTGGGTGTGGCCGATAGGTCATTGGAGGAGCTCAAGAAGCGATGGTATGACCTCCGAGGTCGTGCCAAGGAGAGGGTGGCGGAGCGCCTTGGAGAGGCATCGGGCACTGGAGGTGGCGGACCGACAGTCCCTCCCAACACACCCTTGGAGGACCAGGTCGAGAACACCCTTGAGAGGGAGGCGTGCGTTGGCGTCACACCTCTGGACTCCTCCCGCCCCACCCAAGACACCCAAGGTAAGTGGCATGCGACTGCGACCCTGTCCCCTATGACCGTCCCTGACCAAATAGGCTCACTTATTGGCCCTTATTCATGCCTTTGTTGCGCATCAGGGAATGCCCTGAAGCATTGTGGGAGAAGTAGTATGTCCACAATGTAGTAGTACCACAATGCAGCCAGACAGGTTCCAAAGTATGCAAATCCACAGCCATCCAGGGAATGTCACCCAGCATGCATGTAACATCAGCACGTCTGGCAGTCACATGCAACTAATGAGTATCCACTTACCCTCACAGGTGGCGCAGAAAGCAGTGACAGCGAGAGGCTGCAGATAGATGAGGAGGCCCAGGAGGAGGATTCACAACCGGAAACCCAGGCACCAGCCCCTGCCGCTGCAACAACACCAGCAGCCAGGCCCCCCACCGTTGTGGCCCCTGCATCTGCCGTCCCACCCGCAGCCAAAGCCAGGCCCCCCACCGTTGTGGCCCCTGCATCTGCCGTCCCACCCGCAGCCAAAGCCAGGCCCCCCACCGTTGTGGCCTCTGCATCTGCCATCCCACCCGCAGCCAGAGCCAGGCACCCCACTAATGTGCCTCCAGTCCCTGCCGCACCAGCAACGCCTGCTGTGACACCACCTGCAGCCGGTGCTACGTCATCTGGGCCTGCGACAGCGGCAACACAGCGGCCAGCCACTGTGACAGGCCAGCAGAGCAGGCGTGGGAGTTCTCACCGTCACACCACAGCTCCAATCAGCAGGAGGGGCAATGGACAGCGCCATGCCTGTTTGAGCGTAGAGAGGCGCATGCTCAGGATCCATCAGCGCCAGTCACAGCAGCAAGGTGCCATACAGCTCCAGCTGCACAAAATTGGGCGCAATGTGGCGGGAGTGGGAGACCGCATGGACCGCATGACGGCGGCCATGGGCCGCATGACTGCAGCCATGGAGGCAAACACTGCTGCGATGAGCAAGCAGCGCAGGGCAGCAAGCCGGCGCCACCACCAGCTCATGAGCCGGCTGGCCTCCTACAACCGGTCAAATTATGTGGCTGCAAATGCCACCTCCCAGTTGTCACGCCGGTCACTCACACAGCAGCACCAACTAGTTCAGTGCTGTGAGGACATCACCAGGGTCCTGGAGCACCTAACCACCGCGGTGACGGCACTACACCCTCCAGCTCTACCTGCCACTGTAGGGGGTGACGATGGCAGTGAGGGGGCTTCAAGCGTCAGCAGCCAATCTGCAACACTAGTCCCGCCACTTAGGCGCAGCACCAGGGCAACGCCTGGTACAGGTGCCCCGGAGGAGGATGAGCCTCAGAGGCGGCTGGGCATAACGCGCAGGAGGCGCACTTGACTCTGTCCGAAAAACACTGGCACAGGCTGACTATAAGCCTGCCATGTACTTGCACACTGCAGTATGAAGGAATACTGTTGGTTGTAAATAGTTGTACTGATTACCTTTTTCTTGTGAATGAAACAAATATATTTATTTTGCTGCACACATTAGCCATGTATGATCATTACATTTTGCATGCAATTGTGATATGTGGGGTGGGGGTAGAGGGTGGGCTAGAAATTGTTCGCTGTGATGTGGTTGCGACGTCTGTGGCCTTCAGCTGGGTTCTCCCCGCGTGCATGGTGCGCATGTGCTGGTGGCCGGTCGTCCCCTTCTGATTCACTGCCTGAGATCTCAACAGGTATCCGGCACTTGGTTGCAATGTTATGAAGCATTGCACAGACAGCCACAATGCGGCAGCAGGCAGCAGGACTGTAATACATGGCCCCACCTGTCTTGTGCAGTATACGGAACCTGCTCTTGAGCAGGCCAAATGTCCTTTCTATACAGTTCCTTGTCCGGATGTGCGCAACATTGTAGCGCCGTTGCTGAGGTGTGGCAGGGTTGAGGTAAGGGGTCAGGAGGTATTCCCGTAGGGCGTAGCCACTGTCACCTGAATGAGAGGAGCAGATGTTGATTGCCTGTGCAGCGCAGTGACTTCATTGCAATGTGACATTGTCGACAAAGTGTACTTACCAAGTAGGTGTCCTTCCCCAAACTCTCCCCTGAGCAGTCGTGTGTGGAGTCCGCTGTGCCTGAAGATAAAGGAGTCATGGGTACTCCCTGGGTACTGGGCGACAATGTCAGTGATGATGGTCTTGGCATTGCAGACCATCTGTATGTTGAGGGAGTGGTAGGACTTCCTGTTGCGGTACATATACTCCGTGGCAGCTGGTGGGCAGATGGCGACGTGGGTACAGTCTATGCAGCCGAGGACATGGGGAAAATGGGCTACATTGTAAAATTGAAGTTTTGTCAGGTCCAATTCCTGTTGGCTCGTGGGAAATGTGATGTGGCGGTGGAGCTGGGTGAGCATGGCGTCAACGAAAGTGTGGAGGCAGCGTGACATGGTGGGCTGGGATATCCCCCCAGCAGCCGCTACTATGCCCTGGAAACTGCCGGAGGCCAGGAGGTGCAGGCTGCACAATACCTGCACATGTGTAGGCACCGAATTGTTCCGCCTTGTTGGGTGCTGCATGAGGGGGTCAAGTTCATGTATCAGCCAGATGATCATTTCCCCATTCAGCCTGTATTTAGCATATATCTGTTCTCTGGTTTGGCCCAGCAAGGTGACCCGCTGCCGGTAAATCCTTTCCTGCCTCATGCGTCTCCTCCGTGCTGCTCGCTGTAGCCTTCGCCGCCTCACCACCATGTACATTCCTGGCATTGTGGAACGCCTAATGCTTCTGCTGAATGTCCTTATGTGTGATTGGTCAGGCCTGGACCTGTTGGTGATTGGCCAACTGTTTTTCAAATTTTTCTTAATCATGGCTTTTATGGTTACCACCTGCTTTGAGTTGTCCTTAATTTGCGCCGCGCAAAATTGCGATTTTGGGGTTTTCCGCTATTGTATATTTTTCATGAATGCCGATTGAGAATATATTGCGTTTCGCTATTCATTTCGCAGATTCTGTGGTTGGTCGCTATTTCCGTATCGCTAATGCTCGACTACCGGGACTCTGCGACTATTATAGCGTAATCGCTATTATAATCGCTATTCTGTGTTTGCGAATTCGCTATTTTGTTCTTGAATGCCGATTCCGTATTTTGCACCCTCAATTGCATTTTCGCAGCCATTGCGGGCGTTATTTCGCTTCATGAATCAGGCTGCATGTGACTAAATTACGGGTTTCAAATGCACTCAATCACTTTTTGTTATGCTCCAAACCAAAATTGCTATTCAGAAAGCCTTTTTTATGTTGCAAAATGTGTTTATTAGTAATTATTTGTAAGACATTGGATTGTTATTAGGGGTGGCTGGCTACCCACCTCAAGGAATTATCACAACCCTTGTCATGGTGAACTCTCAAAGTCACTAAACTAATCTGAGCTGAACCCCCAATAGCTATAGTACAGAGCAAACATGATCAACTTAAGGCAATTTGTAAAGTTTTTATGCATTATCAAAACATAAATAAATTCAAAGTGTCAAACAATAACATTCCAAAACATATTAGAAATTAAGTATATATTGTAATAAACAAAATGACTAAAATCCAATAAGAGAACCAGAGATATGAATGTGTAAATGTTTAAGTAGAAATGCATGATCTGACTTCGAACATCAGAAAAGTTCAGTGGCCTTCTTTGAAACTTCTATCAACCACATATTTTGATGATTTTAGTAGATACAGATTTTGATCACCCATGACAAAGAAGACCACTGAACTTTTCAGATGTTCAAAGTCAGATCATGCATGCTTTTTTCTCCTAACCTTGCAAAGAGGGGAGCTCTGCAGGGGTTCAGGCCCACATTGTTTTATTGTTTTTAAAAATCCTGCAAACAGTCTCCTCCATTGCTCCACCATGTTCCTATGCAGAAGCAGCATGGCAGAGGACAGAGAAGAACCAAGACGGTGCAGCATCACAGACCCAGTATGTAATGTGAATGAATAGTTTTCATGTTTTAAAAAACATGGGGCTTACTTACATCCCCTTGCGCAGCCAGTGTTTCACTTTTTATATTGGAAAAAATTACGCACTGGTGGCGCAAGGGGCTTGTACATAACTCATCTCCTTCTCCTTCCCTATTACATCAGTCAGTTTGCTATATCTCTGTAACTATGGACACTGTAAACAGACTAACAAACAAGTTATATCTTAAAGGTAATTTTTGCTGGACAAAAGGACACAGACTCCCAAACCTCTCTAGGAACCCCCAATTGTTTCCTTCTGACTTTCCAAACTTTCTCAAAATTCTTGCTCACATTCTTTGATGTACAGGTTGTTTTCATATATCCACCTATTAGATTGGCTCTCAAGAGCTGTTTCCTGCATTTAAAGACAATTCAAACCCATTTTACCTTTACTATCAGTAAAATTTGGCATTAGAGTGCCTTCTTTAATTCAAGACTGGAACAAATTGGAATGCTCTAAGTGTTTATTCCTGCAATCTCTCCTATTGCCATGTTCCAGAGACCCACAATGCAGCAATCAGGTCAGTTTTTGGCCTGAACAGACAGGATCATGGTCACTTCTCTCACATATACCTATAGTTGTTACAAGTGGTAGTCCAAATTAAATGTAAGATACTTTTGTTTAACCACTGAACACCATTTAGCATCCAAACCATCACCCTATGTTACCCACAAAGGACTCTGTAGCAAGAAAGAGTTTTTACTTACAGAGCTGCAATTCTGCTGGTCCACCCTGGACACATGTTCTTTCTTTTAAGCTCTCCTGCTATAAGACACACTTTTGACTGTCATAAGGCAGGAAACATTGCTTACTTTCTTCAGGCAAAACCTGCAAACTAGTTTGTTCATTGAGGTATTTTATTCAAGACCAGCGCCATATAGAAATGCCGTTGTTTAGTCAGCACAAAGTGCGGGTGGAAAAGAGAGTATGCACAACTCCACCACCATTCATGGTGCTAAAATGGCATTTTTTTTATTTCAAAGCAGTATGATCCTGAAGAAAAATATAATAAACATATATAAATATAATGATACCAGAACAACAAAAATCCAATCAGTAGAATAAGAATAAACATTTGAGTAAAAATAGTGCGAGGAAGCAGAAAGCACTAACTGTGGGTATCCGGTCTTGCTAGACCAGGACAAAGTCACAGGTTTAAACCAATTACGTTAGAGACCCGGCCAGGTACAGGATCAAGTCTGGCTGCTGGAAGTTGTACCTTATGTCCTTGGTTCGAGGTCTATGTGGTTTGGTTTTGCAAGGCTTTGTGTCGATCAGTGTTGTTTACGAATGGGGTGTAAGCCACGTGACCAGGCTTTGCATCATTCATTGTTGGTTCCAATGAAGCTATTAGCTGTGCTGTAACACTTTCCATCTATCTGCGTTGGTTGGTATGACTCTTCCAGCTGTACGGTGAGGCTTTACTGGACTGTGTGTCACTCAACGTTGGTTCCGATGAAACTCTCAGCTGTGTGGCAGGGCTTTTATGGGGTTTGGGTCACTGCATTGGATTTGATGCCTTCAGTGAGACAAAGGGGAGTCCTCTCTGATGCCAGACAATCATCCAGGATCTAAGGAGAGCACATCTGGAGGATCAGAGACCTACTCCAGCAGAGCCCAGCAGGGATCATGCAAGTCCAGTTGCAGAATCAGGCAGGCACAGTGTAGCAGGTCAGCTGGGCAGTCTTCAGGCAGCAAGGTAGTCCTTCTGGTGTACCTTTCACAGGTCCAGGAGTGTTCTGATGAGTGGTTCAAGAGGTCCAATATTTATACATGATGCCAGCATTTGTGTGTGGATACTCCCTATCCTACTGCTACATCTGGTTCTGGAAAGTTCCTCTCTTTCCTCTGACAAGACTCCAAACTATGTGAGGGTGACAACAAGCAGGCAGGCTTAGTGTCAGTATCCTTTTGGTGTGTTTGAGGTAGAACCCTTTGAAGTGCAAGTGGGGTCTTGTACAGCTCCTCCCCGTCATCCTGCCAGGATGCCCCATCCTCTCTACACCAAAGCCCCCATTGTGTCTGAAAGGAAGTAGAGCCATTCACAGGCATGAGACCCAGGATACTGGCAGAAGGCACGAATGGTTAGGACAAGAAAATGGCAACTTTTCAATAGTGGTATTTTCAGATTTATAACCTAAAAACCGACTTTATCATTAAAGAGGTGTTTCGATAACAATTCATTTGAGAGTAAACAGCACTTGTCTATCTCCTCCCAATCCAATGTTATCAAATGTAATAAGGTAACCTGAATGTTAGTCAAAAGGAGAGATAGGTCATACAATAGTGAAACATGACTTTAGGTGTTTTTCACTGCTAGGACTTGTTATATGTAAGCACATATGTTCTACTTTTACAATACAAAGTATTTTGTCCTAAGAGCTGTTAGGGTCTACCTTAGGATGATTTATAGGTATCAAAAAGGAAGATTTAGGCCTAGCAAAAGTTTGTTTTGTCAGGTCAAAATTGCAGTTTAAAACTGAACACAAGCTGCAATGGCAGGTCTGAGTTGTGTAGTAAATTGCTACTTTAGTGGGTGGCACAATGCATGCTGCAGGACTACCAGTAGAAATTAGTTTACAGGCCCATATACTACAGACTTACAAGTTAATTCAATATATCAATTAGGTTTAGGGCATTTTTACCATGTTTTAATGAGCGAACACAAGCACTTTAGAACTGGTTAGCAGTGGTAAAGTGCACAGGGTCCTAAAGCCTACAAAAGCAAATTCAGCAAGACAGGAGTGGTGATGGCAAAATCTGGGGGGCACCCTGCAGAGAGGGCCATGTCCAACAGTGGGAATCTGAAAACATGCACTGATAATGAGTGTCTAAGACTTCATGAACAAGAGCGGTAATGTCCATCGGATAAACAATGACTGGATGTGTAGATCCTTCAAACTCTGCACCCTGTGAGGTCAGTGGCATACGAATAGTGCACGCCCACTAGAAGAACATGGGATTTCACCTGTATTATACTGTATATGTTACAAAATCTCAACTGGGTAAACATTTGACGTGCAGAGACGCGGTTCTAATGTCCCTCTCTGAAGCCCACCATGATTAAAATGTATATGTCCCCTTAATGAATATACTAGAGTCAATATACAACAATAACTGATGACCACTGGAACTATATCATCCAATTACAATACAATACAACAGTAGCGGCCGCCACATATAGGGAGTGGCAGGGTGGGGATGAAGGGGTTGGGTGTATGGCGGGTAAGGGGATTATAATAAAAAGAAAAAATTTACCTTACCGCCACGTTTCTCCATTTTCTCTCCTCGGGAATGGAAGAGGAAGCAGGCAGCTAGGCTCCCCTGACCAATCACAATACTGCAATGCAGCATTGTAATTGGGTAGCACCTAGGATCCCCTGACCAATCACAATGCTGCAAATCAGTCCCTGGCTGGTGCTCAGCCAGGGACTGGGGGCCTGGGCACATTCTCCATGCACGCTGTAATGCTGCCTGCAAGGAGAACATGTGAAGTGCGCATGACTGTTTGGCCAGCCTGAGAGGACTGTCCAAGCAGTCATTGCGCACTTCGGAGGGTGCTACCAATCCTCCCCTTCCCTGCTCTGTGAGCAAAGAAGCCCCGCCCTGTCTCGCAAAGCTGCTGCAGCAGGACAAAATAAAATGATAATAACATTATGTTATTATGATTTCTTTTTCCTTTCTTTCACTGCTTCAAAGCAGTGGGGCGCTGCTCCTCCTCCTTAGCGGAGGGGCCGCCACTGCACAATCTCCTTCATTATCTTTACAAATTATCAATTTTCTAGAAAACCTTTGATTACCTTTAAGAGATTAAAGATCTCAGCCAACATCCGGTAAAGCAAGAAGGCGTCATATAATCTTTTACTTATCACATGAATTGACACATTTCAGAGGCTCTCAATGGGGAGTCTTCATCGCTTTATTTTGTGTTAAATCATTCATCCATTAAGAGTGAAAACATTCTTAACAGAATTATCTTTCACCATTTGAATAATATTTGCCATTTATTTTGAAAATCTGAGAGTTATTTCATAAAAAAATAAAAGCATATTTAAAATAGAAATTAACGATGGAGCAAAGGTTACATTTTGTTATTTTTTACTTGAAATTTACGCATTAAAAAATGTCATATGAGAACCATCTGCTTCTGTGTGATTTCACAGTGACTGAGGTTCAAAGCATCATAGGTGCCTTTGCCTTTACACATTTTATTCCGTCAAGCATTCTTTACATTTCATTCTGTAAGTTGTGGTAGTTGTATTTGACTTCAGGAATCTCTGTTGTTGTTTTCTTGCCCCTGTTGTGATGCTCGCTCATCTCTGTAAATGTACAGGAATTTATATAGCGCAAATCACCGAGTGGTTTCTAAGTGCTTGCTTAGGGAACCCGTCCTGGTATTCCCCTGTGAGATAACCCCGGCAGGGTATCCGCAAGGTGAAAGCCAGGCATCCCGCCGCGAGGGGCCGTTGTGGAGATTAAGCAAGCTATTGCCCAGAGTCGCAGAGTTTGAACCCGTGAATCGAGTAGGCACCGTAGCGAGAATTGTCGAGTCCATGGACATTTTAGGACTCAAGACCCCGCCGAGCCGGGAATTGAACCCTGGTCCCGGGCTGACCTCTCCTTCCAGGTCTGCCTCCTCTAACCAGTGAGCCACACTTCTCCCTCTGTGCTTAAAGGATCTAACTTATGCCTTTGTCGAGATTAGTTCAGATCCGGCTCACATCTTCATGCTAGAAACACAGAGGCCCATGTGAGGTCTTTGGGACTTCCCCCCCATGTGTGTTTTACATCTGGAAGAATAGTGTATGGATCCCATTAGTAACCGACTGGATCCATCTTCTATTTCCAATTATAGATCCATTGATTACTTTAGGACACTGACCATCAACCAGAACTAAATATGGGCCACGTGCCTAGTGAACCTGTGGCTAGCCCACAGTGGGCACATCTCAAGGAGCACTTTTACTTTTTATTTAACAATGAATTGAAATGATGTGGTCGTTTAATGGAAATCTCTGGCTTTATCTTTTATAATCAGAAGGAAGATTGTAGGTGAACGCTTCCATCCCAGTGTTGACACTCGTGTGACTGCGGTTAACATGTTCATGGTGGCGGTGTTTTTGATTGGGGACTATAACTGTGATCACGCGAGCATACTGTGTGCTCACATTGATGACGTCATGGATATTGTAGCTCTCCACCATCAATCACATGGGCCTACCAATGGTGATGGAAGATTCAGAGGTTGGCACAGTATTGAACTCTTCAATAGTTCAATGTTTCCCAAGTGAGTTTGAGAGTTTGATACCCTGCTGGAGTGCTGTCCATGGTGGAGAGTCAGCAGGAAGCTGACATCACGTGTCCTCTTTCACCAACAAAGCACCGCCATGCAACATTTGGACAAAGATTGCCCGCATGGAGGTAGCTCAGCTGTGGACAGATGGCCTACCGGGAAGGTAAGCTGACCTTCGGCATGATGGAAGGTTATTCAACTCACACTGGTTGCTTATTTGGCCATAAGTTGATTGCCCTCTTACATATTAAGAGTGAGCAAGCCAGAAGCCATTACTTATTTGGAGTTTTATGACAGGGGTTTGCAAATCGACTGGCCATATTTAACCAAGGGACACCATCCTTTGCATTTCAAGGAGTAATCATTGTTTCTGGAAAGTACAGATCAGCTTGGACGTCCTCTTCGGGTGCTGCGCGCTCTATAAACAGCGCCAGTCGTTGCAGTGTCAAAGAGACTGTGGACCACACTTGCTAACACTCTGTGTAGGGTCTGTGGCATTTGTATGGTGGTGACATGACTCAAAATGCTCGTAGATATTTACAGGGCCACACGAGGGGCTATTTGCACCACCATGCTTGGCTTTGTAAAGAAACGTGATGCAACGCAGTGGCTTGCGCTGCGCTGTGTTACATTTAGTTCTGGGAGGCGTTCCATGGGTGCAGCATGGAGGTTCCCGTGCTTCCACCCATGGATTTCATGCAATCCTAGATATTTGGTTTTTTATTATTATTTTTTTTCCAGAGTTTTATATAGCGCGAACTAGACCCGAACCGAATCAGGTATCAGAGCGCTTTACATAGCACCAGTTACATTACGTCAGGACACAATTTAGTTTTAGGCACGGGGAGATTAAGTGATATACACCGGTTTGTAACCGGGGAATACATGAAATCTCTAAACCTCCTAGAGGATGGCACAACAAGGAGAAGAAAAATGGTCTCTTTGTTATTCCTCTTTCTATGTGTGCTGCATTATGCAGCACACGTAGAAGGAGGAAATGCCTTGAGGGATTGTTTTTGTACAGGTAGGTGTCTCTTGCTGCACAAAAAAATTCTCCTTGTAACGCCGGCACCCTTGCCCCATGGTGCAGGGGTGCCAGCATTGGAGCTAGGCTGCCTGATGTACGCCGGTGGTATGAGAGAGCATGAGTGCACCATATCTTAGTAGTAATGACACATTTCTGCCCTCTCCCTGTCACGCAACTCAGCACAGCAAGTTGCTTTGCTATAAACTGTGTTGCGTGAACGGTTAGAAAATCTGGCCTAATATGTCTCAAATTGACATTAAAAGCTTCTCACGTTGAAGCGAAAATTATTTGTGGGACGAGTGCAAGCTTGTGCTAACAATGCTACTGGTGTTGAGTAGGAGCCATCCGGCTGAACGGGCAGTTGTGAAGGGCCATCAGAAGTAAAGTACAACTAATGCTTTATTTGACATGAGGTGACGTCCCATGGAGAGGCATGTGCACCGGTAGGAGCCAATGGCTGACTGCAGGGCACCTGGCTCCCCCCACACCTGGCTCCCTCCACACCTGGCCAGAGTGTTACTTCCTACTGATCTTATGTTATGAAAGCAGTTAACGTGTTCAATACACATGCACTTTTGTAACTGTTCGGAGTCTCAGAGAGCAAATATCTTTGAACGGTTCACATCAGGCGTCAACAACAAATCTGTTGTGTCCTATGTAGAAAGACACCAGGAGCCAGGATGTATATTTAAGTCTTCTTTATTCAGTCTCCAGTTCAGGTTACATCAATCTAGACTCCAGCCAGCCTAGTGTGGTACCAGCCCCACCAGGAGCAATGCGCCTAGCTGCTCATCCCATCTCCAACTGTCATCCACACATCCACTCAGTCACCCAGGTATTCCACGCATCACAGGTACACCAACATTCTATGACCAACTCACACTCTGGCTGAGCAACTAGAGGCAGCAGGGCTAGAGTACATGTTATACATTTAAGTAGGGTATAACATTATCCCTTTCTCCTTAAACAAGAGCAAAAAGGAAACGAGAAAACTAAGCACTGGTAGAGTAATGGAACGAATCTCAAAGATGCAGCAAATGGACAAAGAAGAAAGGACCATAAAACATGAAAAATCAATAATGATACAAATCTCTAGGATGCAGCAATGAAGACAAAACATCACAGGAGAAATAACCATTAGGTGAAGAAAGGATGGTTAAGATATATACATTTGAATAGCGCTATCCCCTATCCCCCCTAAAAAGAGAATTTTAAACATATTGAAGCGTAATCAACAGCGTAACATTAGAAGAAAACAGTTCGTAGCATATTGTGTAATACACTGTAACGTAAAGCACTATGACCCAAAAGGTTAAAAGAACCCACAACACAAATGCCCAGAAGCATAACAAAGAATAGTGCTAAAGGTAGAATAACCTGCGACTTCAATCCCAAGAGTAAGGGAAACTAAAACAAATGGGTCGTCACCCATATAACCAACCATAAAGGTATGTACTATAGTACTGTGCACAACTGTAACAGGGATTAAATCCCACAACCAACCCCGCGTAGGAGTTTACCTAGGTACATACTTATGGGAACTAACCCATGCCCCAAAACTTACCCCAAAGTAGGGCCAAACCTCTTGTAAGGGAACACTTACCCCTGTGTAGGGGCCATGTGAAGTGCAGTAAACTTCTGTAAAGAAAACTACATATCCCTAATGCAAGGGAAAAACTTTTAAATAGTGTAAAACTGTAATTGAATAAATACATTCAATATTGTCATGTAGATACTGAACAGTGAAACTATGACTGAAACACTGTCAACTGATACGTGAAAAATAGCCACTAGATGGCATCATTGAACAGCAGAGTGGAAATACGATATCACAAATTAGAATAAACCAACACTCCCATACTTGTCGCCGAAAATATGTTGTGTCCTATGTAGAAAGACACCAGGAGCCAGGATGTACATTTAAATCTTCTTTATTCAGTCTCCAGTTCAGGTTACATTAATCTAGACGCCAGCCTAGTGTGGTACCAGCCCCACCAGGAGCAACCTGCCTAGCTGCTCAGCCCATCTCCAACTGTCATCCACACATCCACCCAGTCACTCAGTCACCCAGGCATTCCACGCATCACAGGCACACCAACATTCTAAGACCAACTCACACTCTGGCTGAGCAACTAGAGGCAGCAGGGCTAGAGTACATGTTATACATTTAAGTAGGGTATAACAAAATCCTTTACTAAACAACATATACTGAAGCCTCTGCCTGTTCAAATCATTGATTGCATCTACGCCTCTGACTTGTAACCTCACTATTGGGGCAGCTGATACTCACTGGCAAATAAAGAATTACATTGAATGTTACCTCAGTTGTTGCATGTTTGTAACCAAGTACAATCTTTCAAAGTGTGTGTTCTTTTGTACAGCTTCACACAGCGATTTCCACTTGAGGTAAGTGAGGTAACTTTTTCTACTGATCCGAGTTATATATAATCACAATATTTAATCCAAGCCCTTCACCAAACTTTTCCACAGTTTTTTACGTGTTCATGCGCAGTGCCCTGAGATCTGTAGATTGTGTGTCACTCCTGACTTTGCACCCAACCCTCCTGCGCCTCTTGAGGCGGACTCTCTGGTTAGTTTCCACAAGGGTCCTTCTGAGGTTGCCTCGTCACCACCTCGCTGTCCTCCGGGGTCTGTGCTGCTTCACTTTGTAGGATCTCCACCCTGTGGGAACGGCAGTTCAACGTAGTTATTTATTATATCTTAGCCTGTGTTCAATATTAATATTTGAAAACTCATATACCTCATCATTCAATTCCTTGTTCTGTAAATGCACAGCCTACTTTCACTTTTATGTTACAGCAAACAAATGATGGATGGAATGCTGACAATGCAAACATTCTCCCCCAGTTCACTTTTAGACCATTTTGTTTAACCTTACATGTATTTTGAGGCATGTGACTTAGACTTGGGCAAAATTTTAATTACACTGGGGTAATTTACTGAATTTTGCATTAAGCTGGTTACGCGAAAATTCAAGCATGCAGGTTCTCCGCGGATGGCAAGAATGCAAATGTCTGTTTCTTGGGCCATTGTGGTTTTTGTGCAATATTTTTACCACAAAATGTGTTTTTGCATGAAAAATTGACACAAGGGTGTATTTCATGCTAAAATATAACGCTAAATGAAGGATCTGTTTTTTGCATTACGACGCAAAAATTCTTAATTATGTGAAAGCAAATGACTCAAATTTGACACACCCCTAATTTGAATTTGTGATTAGACACATTCAGTGCAACAGAATAATGAACCTAATGGGATAAGTAGATACCTACTATGTATAGACAATTTAGAGAGCATGCTAAGACAAATATTGAAGCAAATTCTGAGAGGACAGGTGGTGTCAAGATGATCCAATTACTTCCCAGCTCACAAAGAGACAACTCAGATTTTTTGGGTTCACAATATAAATATGTTTACATTGTGAATTCAATTTTTTCAATGTCTCTCATTCGTTAAATGAGGTTAAAATTGTATTAGAATTTTATTTGGAATGGCTGTGTTTTGGGTGTCCATTCAAAATAGCAGTTCTGACTGTGATGCATCAATCTTTTGAGACCGGCATTCTATCTCAAAACATTGCAGAATATCTGACTCCTAATTTGGGCTGGTAACTGATCTGCAAATGAGAAGGGGTCCCCTTTGAATTCCTTCCCCTTTGTGCATCTTGAAAACTGTTCCAGGGAGAGTTGCCAGTGGTCCACAGGACCATTGCCAACTCTAACGGAAGCTTTTTGAAAAATGTATATATTTTCTTAAACTCATAAATGTATATAATTTCTTAAACTCAGTCCTGTTTTCTTTGAAAAAACGCCCACCATGTAAAAAAGACAGAAGTTTTCGTTATTTATATCCAATCAAAGACAAGGTGGTCTCCTGTCCATTGCAGGCTACCATCCCCATGATTGTGGTCTTTCATGGGACATTGCATGTTTTGGTTGGCCTAATGAATATTAAATAGGCAGGTTGTTCTGAGATTCCCTGAGTCAGTATTTTGTGAACCAACCTATTTGTGCATAGATAAGTTTGAAACATACTATTGCATTTGCAAAACTTGAGTGCGCAATTAGCAAGCAGTTAGTATAATATGGTACTTTTTGAGAACTCAAGTGAGAAATAATTCCTAGGCAATTTCAAACAGTCCAATACATGTACAAGTATAAACCAGGGAAAAGTAAACAACGAGAATTATGTAAAACATATAGGGGTATATTATCAAGGGGGTTTATCTCCGCTTTTTTGGCTTTAAAAGCCAAGAAAGCGGAGATAAAATTATCTCCCTATTACCAAGCTGTCGCTAACACCAGTTAGTGACAGCTAATAGGAGATAGCGACCATCTTGGGCCCCGCTTTGCATGTCAGTGATATTTATCACTAATGACATGCAAAGTGGGCGTGCCAAGATGTTAACGACTGGAAACAGTCGCTAACATCGCTATCTCCTATTACCAACTTTTGGAGATATTCGCGCTAAGCGCGAATATCTCCAAAAGCTAACACCTGCCCTGAGCAGTTCTTCACCATGTTATCCAATGGGAGGTGGATAACATGGCTAAGAGCATTTGCTCGATAATGCATGAATATCGCTGACTTTTGAGCGATATTCATGCATTGCGGCCGTTTTTTATCGCATTTGCGATAAACCTTGCTAATAGCAAGGTTTATCTGCGATAAAAATCGCCGATGTGCGGCGATAATTTTTGTCTCTAAACAAGTTAGAGACAAAAATTATCGCTAGTTGTTGGTAATATGCCCCATAGTGATTTTTAATTGTATTAAAAAAGACATAAGATTAAAAACTGCGTAGGTAACACAATAAAAATTCATTTCATAACAATTCAGTCAGATAAACAGAATTTATAATAGTGGCAATTTTATATTCTTTATGGATTGAGAACACCTCACAGTGGGTTTGATCTGCATTAAGCAACTGATTGTGCACCTAAGGATGCCAGTTTTACTACGTCTTTATGAGCCTGCATTAATTAGACACAAAGGCAAGAGTTTGCCTGCTAAGAGGACTGAACACTCCATCCTGTGAAGTGAGGCTCACACATTCTGTTTATGGCTCAGTAGAGTGTAGAGCTGTGCTCAGCAGTCTACAGATTTGCAGGATATGCCTGGGCCCACTACAGATTGTCAAGAGACTAAGACCAGTAGGGTCACATTTCTGGCAATGCCAGAAATATGTTTTAGATGTCTTCATTTCAAACTGCTCTACTTTAAATGTAAAATTAAATGTCCCCATTTGTTCTTGAAAATTCTGCTTTACATTTTCTCAACTGTTGACACCGCTTAGTGTATTTTCGTGGCTACATAAATGTATGGGTCCCGATTCACAGAACTAACTTAAGACAAAATCCTAAACTTACTACTTTTGGTATTCACAGAAGTTAGGATTTTGTTTTAAGTTTGTTTTAAGACAGACTTAAGACAGACTTAAGACAAAATCCTAACTTAAGTCTGTCTTAAGTCTGTGTTAAGTCTGTCTTAAGACAAACTTAAGACAAAATCCTAACTTCTGTGAATACCAAAAGTAGTAAGTTTAGGATTTTGCCTTAAGTTAGTTCTGTGAATTGGGCCCATAGATAGCAAATAATAACATCTGTGCTTTCTTGAACTTTTTGCAAGTACATGGTCATCAATTTCTCAATTTACAGCACTTTGTGATTAACTCATCCCTATCGCTAATACATGCACTGACCATGGAAGTCCAACACCAGGGGTCAGCGAGACAGCAAGAGGCATTCTAGGCAATCAAACTGGTTATCAACTGTTGTGATGTCATATACGCCTTCCAGGCTGCCAGCCCACGTCACCCAGATCCGAGCGCCTCGAAGCACAAGGTCATTTATAAGGACAAAGATCTAGAAATTGACCTGATGATAGTCCACTCATATGCTCAACGCCCAGGCTGCTCTCGGCCACTCTACATAAATGCACCATCCACCCTGCTCCTACCTGAGGTACTGGTTGTCTCCCAGCCCATAGACCTTTCCGCTGATACCAGATCGAGGCCAGAGGCTGCGGGGCAGTTTCCGCTCCAGCTTAATGGTGGCTGCAACGACCTGCATGGAACGCGATATTCTCTAATTAATCTGATAGAGATTTGAGGTACACAATTTAGAGGCCATCATTGCATTTCTGTTTTCTCATCACTATTGTCCACCAAATACATTATTTGCATGAGAGCTTTTCAATATTAACTTCAATGCACAGTAAATAACATGTGTGTTTTTACATCAAAAGTGAAGTGGGAGGAATTGGCTTACTGGTGAGAGGCAAAGCCTCAGGGAGGGCACAATGCCTCTCCTCACCCTCGAAAAGCATAATAAATAGCATATTACTCTCTGTAGGCTGCATGATCGATTTGTGCTCTTCCATATGCGGTAGTAATAATGCAACATATTTAATATCAAAATAAGGTTTAAATCTGTGCAGTGAGGTAAGATTAAATAAACTTTGAGGATGTTGTCTGTAGAGTTCTCTGTAAAGTGGCTTAAAAATGGAATCTGTGAGTACCTAAATATGTTGAGCAACATATTTAGATGTGAGTGTAGTGTTTCCTGACTTTAACTACGCTGAACCCTGCTAATATTCTGGGTTTGGCCTTTCACAGTAGAAGCACATTTATCTTTATTATCTTTATTTCCTTCCACTAACTTGGTGCACAATTATTTATATATTTATGTATTTACGTATTATTATTCATTCATTTTTATTTGTATGTATGTATTATTCATCTGTTTATTTTTTAGAATATTTGCAAATATATACTTTTATGCCATGCTAGTGGCAATAAAAGTGGCTGCATAACATAGGGTATTTGGAACAAGTGTATTAGTAAATACTCAGTCATTCATTTATTACTAGAGTGCAAAGGTCAAATCCCATGTAATAACCACATTTCATCTTAAATGACTTAAGGAAACAGTGCACAATTGATTGATGTTAAGATTTGTGAAGCACAGGAATGCCCTAAGGAGTCTTGATGTTGATATACATCTCAATCTGACCTGTTAGCAACAGCTGTGGGTGAACACCAGGCCTGGATTTTAAGGTACAAATGCATCTTGTTCCAAAGTTGACAGTTGGCGTGGGCAAAGCATCTACAGCTCCATGAAGCTTTCTTGATTTTTGAAAAACTGACTGATTTGGTGGATGCCAAATGCAGCAGTCTATTCAGAGCATATCATACAACTTTCCTTTTCAAGGAGTCAGAAAAATGCATAGTTTTATGTGCCAAGCATAAAGCCTTAAAGGCCTCTCTCTTTTTTTCTCCCCTCCCACGCTTGTGCGGAACCGCTCCGTCACGCCCCTCGGGTGGGCTGTGCTGGTGACGGAGCGGTTCCGTCACAGCCCGGCCGCCGCACCTGCGCGGCACTGATTACGCTCTTGCGCGGCGCGTTCTATTGAGCGGGCGGGGCCGTGACGGAACCGCTCCGTCACAAGCACAGCCCACCCGAGGGGCATGACGGAGCGGTTTCATCACAAGCGTCGGAGCACCGCGCGGCCCCTGCCCCGCCCCTTAGCGCTGCGGCGGAATTGCCGCCGCATCGAAAGGGTTAATTGGGAGCCAGTGAAGCTCCGTCAGGGCGGCTGAGACCGATTTGAATTTTGGTATGTTCTTCAGAAGACAACCGACTGTGTTCTTCAACATCTGGAGCTCGTTTAAAGAGCGTTGTGAGATACAGAGATATGGGGCTTTGCAATAATCCAGTCTGGATAGCACCAATGGCATGACTATCGATTTTTAAAGATCAAAAGCGATTGAAGGCGGTGCCATCCTCAACGTTCTTAACAAAAAGAAACAAGATGAGCTTAGTCTGTTGATCTGATCCTTAAAAGATAGCTCAACATCAAAGATTACTTCACGGTGCCTGACTTTGGAAAGTGTCCTTTCTAAAGAGTAGGACCTCAATCTCTCGCAGGTTCCATTTTAGAATCAGGTTACAGAACAAAAATCTAGCACCATTCTCACAAGACCTAATGATTGTGAATTTATCTTGATGCACCTATTTAGCCCCTTTGCTTTATATATGTTTTCTATCTTTATTTATAATTATTGTACATAAACTAATCATTGGCAAAGCCAATAGTTCTGGCTTCTGTTATGAGTTATAAAGATGTCCTATTTGTCTTGCTAGTGCTTGTTGTTGAGTATATGTGTCTTTGTGAAGGCCTGGGTGTGCATGCATGTTGAGTAATTCCCTTCAAGGGGAAATGACAACTGCACAAACCTTCTTGTATTAGCTATCTTTCAGCCTTCTCTGTGTGAACGTCCAAATGAATATGGCCAACACCCTACAGAGGTTCTGTTTGCTTCACACATGAGTACATTGCACTTGTTTGAATAGTTTTAAACCTCAAAGCTCATGTTACACAATCAACATTTCATTAAACACTCAGAGCAAAAATGTATACATTTTCTTCATTCTATGTGGGTGTTTTACTTGATACACTGAGAATAGCTTGGGATTCGTTGTGCTTGTTTCTGTTTTCTACACATGGCTAGAAGCATGAAAAGCGAAGGATTTGAAGAGTCCAAAGAAATTTGGAATTATCTATATGAGACAATTACTTGAGAATAATGGTTTAAAATCTTGAGAGTGGGAGCATAAGGTGTGTGAAAGTGTAGGATTGTGTGTGATATCTGTGTTCTGATTTTCGTTAGGTCCACACACACAGCAACATGTTTATACAGCATTCTCAAGCCCCCTCATTACTGGCATTATCATATAGAATTATAGATGTGTAACAGTGATTTAAGGGGTGTTTTTCACAGAGGGGTTCTGAGTGACATCAAATAGTCAACAAGAGCGAATCTCAAGTTGTCTGTGATGTCAAGGGGCACATGCATCATTGTCAAATGCATTCGCAAACGGTGCGAATCACAATTTTCTGCCGTTTGCAAATGCAATTGACTAAATTGGGATGCATCATGTTTTTTGCAATTTTAGAAATCGCAATCATGTTGCGATTTATAAAATTGCGATTGCATTTAAGAAATCGCAATTTGAGATTTCTTAAATGCAATGCATGAACATTTTAAATTTGCGAATTCGCAAATAGGGAGAGGTAAATTACCATGAAGTTGACCTTCATGGTAATTTGCGAAAATTTTAAAAAGTGCACTTTTGAAAGTTTCATTTTACAAACACACATGCCCGTGTGTGTGAAAAATGCACTTAAAGTTATATTTCAGGGGTGCAGGGGGGGTCCTTTGGACCCCCCTGCACCCTTGAAATTGCATTCTCAATTTGCGATTCGCAAATTGCTACTCGCAAATTGAGAATGACTCCCATTCATTCCTATGGGCCTCTAGGCCCATAGGAATCAATGGGAAGGGATTCCTTAATTGCGATTCGCAAATTGTGAATCGCAACTAAGGAATTTTAAGAAATCTCAAAAAAAATTGCGATTTCTTAATGCATAGCCTTTTGCGATTTCTTAATTGCGATTCCTTAATTTTCGCAATTAAGAAATCACAAACGGCAACAATGATGCATGTGGCCGTAAGAACGAAGTCGAAAAACATCCCCCTCATTCAGTTTTTACACATTTTTAATTGTATGGTATGTATGGCCCCCAACATCATCTGTCCCTGCCTTCAACTACAATGCAGGGGATAATGGATGAGCTATACATAGCTTGACCTCTCCTCCCTGATGCAAATGTGAAAAATAAATATCTTGCCGGCTATCCTTTACAAAACCTACTACCGTGCCTGCCGTCCTTCCCCCTCTTGTAACTGTGCCTTATACTTTCAGTCAAAGCAGACAAGCAGAGCTGTGCTGAAAGGCTCTCAGAGAGCCCTGTCACCTTGCCTGGGAAGCCTAAATGACATCCCATTGGTTGATAGCCAGTTTTGTCATCCACTGTTGTCATGTCAAAGCAAGGAGTTATGACTTTCTGAAACTGAAATAAGCAATTGAGGTTTTCTATGAGAGCCATGCATAACAAATGCATAGCTGAAAAGTGTACCCATGCCATTTTTTGATAACTGCACCGATTCCAGGCTTCATAGTCAAGGCACATTTGACACTGGAATTTTTGAGCTAATATGTATTACGCATAATGTTAAAAGTGAATCTAGGTGTCCCAGGCTGTAATGTACCCTTTGAAAAAAAAACACTGGTGTTGCACATGGCACGGGTCCATGTGGCAGCTATGCAGGTGGCTTCTTGCCACCAGAGTAGCACTTTTCCAGTCTTGCACTGTCCTATGTCAGAGTTCTGTTAGTCCAAGCGGTTCCTGAGGCAATAGTTTGTTAAATTGCAGCCAAAGCCAGATGTGTCCCTCATTACAAAGAGAACAGGTTGACTAGGGAATCTGGAGGCCGGAGGCCAATAACAATATTTATGTATGGAGAGGAGGACTTCCAGCCTCCCTCTTGTAGCCATCAGAGACCCCAAGTAGCCGACCTCTGGGGCTGAAATCATTAAAAGGGAGGGGCATGTGCCCCCCCTTGAGCCTCCAAATGCCCCGGAGAGCTCACCCCTGGGGCCAAAAGTGTTCAAAATGGGAATGAAGGGTGGCACAGACGCCCTCCCTGAGCCATTAACGGCACTGGGGGACCCATCCCCCGAGCCGGCTCAGATGTTATGTCCTAGGGAGCCCAAAGCCGGCACAAAGCGGTTTCCCTGCTTGCATCGGTGCGGGCAGAGAAACTTGTGTTTGGTCTCGCTTGGCAGTAGGATTTTCAAAACTCCCGTCAAGTGAGAGCAACCACCACACCCACTCCCAGTGGGCAAGAACGACAAAAATGCCCTGTTCCCAGGGCCCCAAAGGACCCTGCGGACCACATCTCCCAGAGATTAATTATTTGTGTGGGAAGTTGGACCTAGGACCCCTTTCCCCGTGCCATCTAATAACCCTGGGACCCCACCCCTCGCAGCCGGATGGCAGCAGTGTCCCAGGGACCGCATCCCCGGGACAAGAAGAACTTCAACTCCTTGCCTGTGCTCTTGCAGACAGGAAACACAAGCTTGCTCCTGCCCAATGGGAGCAGAGAAAAGCTTCCCTCAGCAAGGAAACAAATACAGCCGACTCCCATTGCAAGGGATGGGTACAGGAAGGGGAGCCGGCAGGGTCTGGATGGGTCCTCAGACTACACCCATGACCCCAATGCCTTAATTGGATGCTTCGTCCGATTTTGGTGACTTTGGCAGCAAAACTACCTGTCCCAGGAGCCTGAGGGACTTTGAGGGCGTGCTGAGCCCTCCCACCACACCTGCAGTGCCTGTAAAGCGCCTCGCGCCTTCTGCTTCGCGGGAGACGCCTCGTCCGATTTTGGAGACTTTGGCAGCAAAACTACCTGTCCCAGGAGCCTGAGGGACTTTGAGGGCCTGCTGAGCCCTCCCACCACACCTGCAGCGCCTGTAAAGCGCCTCGCGCCTTCTGCTTCGCGGGAGACGCCTCGTCCGATTTTGGAGACTTTGGCAGCAAAACTACCTGTCCCAGGAGCCTGAGGGACTTTGAGGGCCTGCTGAGCCCTCCCACCACACCTGCAGCGCCTGTAAAGCGCCTCGCGCCTCCCCCCTCGCGGGACGCGAGCGGGCGCGCGCCGGGCCAAGCCCGGGCCCAGTGTAGCCCGTTTGAGACCAAGCGAGACTGGACTGGGCCCCCCCTCTAACTCCTGACATTTCGTGCATTGCTAATCCTTGGACTTCTGATATTGCAGTAAGTGCGCTTAGGTTGTAATACTGTCCATAGCAATGCCTGCCTGGGAGAAAAGAAATAAGACAGTCGATGGCCCTTTGTTATTAGGTACCCTAGATAATTTTATCACGAGAACGAACTCTGTCATAGACTAGGGGATTATCCTGTTGGAAAATAGGGTGTCACAGGATCTGGCGTTTGCAAAATGGTCTTCTATGGGTCACCTGGCAAATGCACTTACGCCGGAACACACTTAAAGGGCAAACACCACGGACATCGAGGTTCTCATGCACAGTCCTCCTAGCTCGCAGGGTTCTTTTTGCTCCCTGCCCGCTCCCAATTCACATACAACAGTGGAGCCGCCAATAGATTTAGAAGCTGTGAAAGTGGTAGCAGGGGCAGCAGTAGTTAGCCCCCAAAACGTAGAAAACACCAGGCAACTACGAGGAAAAAAGGAAGGGGCATTACCAAAAAGGAAAGAGCCAGCGCCTGTTGCTGCAAGCAGCAAAAAATCTAAACCCACTAAGGGTTCGGATCAAATTGTAACACCAGCCACTGCTAAGATAGTGGTCGCTTCTAATAATCAACATCCCAGCTTGGAGGGAGGCGGGCTTGTAGGTATAACCCAGGACAATACACGAGGGATTAGTACAGCCAATTACACAAATAATACCCAGGGTAGATTAGGCCGAAGGATTTGTTGAGGACTTATCTCTAAACAACTTGGCATCCTTATTAAAATCCTTACTTGCTCCCTTGGAAGAGAGACTTATTGGCATAGAAAAACAGCTAACTAAGTTGGAGCTAGAGGTAAAGAGTTATAAGGGGTCGGGGGAGTCCAAAAACTTCTCAACAGGTACACCACAAACAATCATGGCACCCTTTGGGCAGACTACACAGAATCACATGCAAGTAGTGGCGTAAACAAGTGTAACCCTCCCAAAGGCAGTAAAAGGTCCCACAAACTCTCTACACACCCCTAGTCTTATGGGAAAAGAAGCTATGCCACTTTCATCACAACCTAAAGCTGTGGTGAGGGACACTTTTGAAGAAATCCCCAGGCGGACGAAACCGGCAATATTGCCTCCACAATCGAACCCGTATGTTATAGTTCTAACGGGAGCGCCTGAATTGAAAAACTCTAGCCACGAGCCATTTATTTGTCTAAAAAACAAAGTAGTACACTGGCTCAATGTTAATAGACCGTTACCCCCCTATATGTGAAGTAACATCTTGATGGTGCGCAGGGTTCCCTGGGTGGGGTACACACCGAAAACAATCGCGGGAGACTGTGTTTTGGTTAATTTTAAAGATCCCCGCACGGTGGAGTATATTTGCTCCTGGGAGCAGAACAATTTCAACCCTAACCAAGGGACAACGATAGAAGTTAGACCGCTATCATTCTTTTTTCCACCACCCATTCACCCAGACACCGCAGGAGTATGGCCATACGTGGGGCAGGGACAGGGTAGGGTGGGGGATATAGACAGGGGCCTCAATACTTAGAGAACTACCTACCATTAGACAATAAGTTTAGTCCGCTGGAAATGGTTGACTGACTGCCTAAGTCTAAAATTTGCATTAAGTCTCCAAAGGGGGGGGGGGGGAATGGAGCAATATTCTGTGCTTCCTAAGCAAGACCACCAAATTAATATGGACTGTTACCCCAATGGAATAATTATACGGGAGCCTAATGTCAGCATCAATCCAAGTTTTAACCCGACAGATATAGTGAATAGTGACAGAGCTCTAATTTCTTTGACTAGTGAAGGGGGCAATTTGAGAAATGAGCCTGCCCCAAGTCTTACAGTAAACAGGGAGCCCACAGGTCATGAAGATTTAACCACAAGCCCCAAAGGGGGTCATGGTTTTAGCAGGAAATGACGCATCGTTACTAGGGACCCACAATCTCAAGGAATCAAGACCCACGGTGGCTGACAATAAGTTGGCCATCCTGTCATGGAACATTGCTGGGTTAAGATTAAAAAGGGGGGACACGAACTGGGAGGCTTTTATTGCCGCACATCATATTATTGCGCTGCAGGAAACATGGGAAGCAAGAGATAGTTACCATCTGGAGGGTTCTCAGTCATTTATTAAATTTGCAGCACCTTCCACGATGGGGAGACCCAGGGGTGGCCTTCTACTGTTATTTAGCCTGAAACTCCAATACAAAGCTGTGTTAGTAGTGACAAGCTCCCTAAATATTTTGGCAGTAAGATTGGAAGGGGACAACCTGCCTACAATCTTAGTGGTAAATGTTTACAATTCTTTTACCAGGGGGGACGAATTAGAGCATTTAAAAGAACTATCAGTCTTTTTGGATGATTATGATGAACACAACAGTAGTTTTTATTATTTGTTAGTGCTTGGTGATTTTAATATTCATGTTTGTCCAATGAAATGTTTGCAGAATATGGACTTTGAAAATAATCAATCGGGGAATTCTCATTTTCAGCACACGAGGAGTGGGTTGCTTCTGGAGGGTTTTTTATCAATACATCATTTGTCCCAGTGCAAGGGGAAAGTCAGTGCCCTGTCCCAACTTTCAATGGCCAAGGCAATGGGTCTATTATTGACTACATTTTTGTGTCATGTCTGCTGAGGGATAAAACAGGTCCTTTAAGAGTCGAGCAGAGAGGTTTTAGTGACCACAATCCGCTCATGTTGACTATCGATATGAGGGCTTTTAAAAGTAAACCGGTCGCTTCTAACATCTTAAACTCTAATATAACCTCTAAATGTCAAGGACGCAGACTAAGGTGGGATGGGATGACTCCTATTGAATTCCTGGAAAATCTTTACAGGAGTAAAGCTGATGATCGGTCTATATGTCTAGGGGAAAACTCAGACCCAAGGGATATTTTGGATGCTTTTAATCGCATTACAGATCAGGTAGCTGCTGATTTGACTAGGAAAAGTAAAATAAGGCCTAAGAAATTGAAAAATTGGTTTAATCGAGCCTGTAGTGACACACACACGGTACTTTTAGAAGCACTAAAAAAGCCTGGTAAGGACGCGCAGAAGATAGCGGAGGCGAGAAGGGCCTATAAAAAGGCTATTAAACGTAGGAAGATTGAGCTTAAGGACATGGCTTGGGAGGAATTGACCAAAGTGAGTGTTCTGAAAAGTAGCACTCAGTTTTGGAACATGATTAATAGTCCCGTGTTTAATGAGACAGAAAATACCAATCAGGACTGTCTCATTCCATCAGAAAAGTGGGTGGAGCACTATAGCGGTCTTTACGCGGAAATTAACGACTCATCTCCACTGTCTCAGGGCGAGTTTGTACAGGCAGGAAAGGTCATTTTTAGTATAGAAGAAGTACTGGAGGCTATTGAGACCACAGCCCATGGGAAAGTGCCAGGCCCGGACGGGGTCCCGGCAGACCTGTATAGAGCAGATCCCCATTATTGGGCAAAGATTTTAACTTCTGTTTTTAACGCAGTCACAATAGTGGGTCCCCCAGTGTCCTGGGGAAAAGCAGTCATCGTCCCAATATTTAGAAAGGGTTCAAGAGAGGATCCGGCGTGTTACCGGCCGATCTCTCTCTCTCCTGGACTTGGCTGTCAAGATTATGGGAAAAGCCGTCCTGGCACGGCTGACTAATTGGTTGGACGAGAAATCAGGCAGTATGGGTTCAGGAAGGGAAGAGGTACTGCTGGCAAATGCCTCAACTTACATCTTGTCATAGGGAAGTACACGGTCGCTAAGCAGGGGGACATTCATCTAGCTTTTATGGATTTGTCCACTGCTTTCGACCTTGTAAATTGCCAGAAATTGTGGACTTCCCTGTTTGACACGGGTCTGGACCCTGCTCTGATATCCTTTTTAGCGGTCATCCATAGTGACACTAGTGAAGCTGTCCGCTATAGTGAAAATGGGAACCTGATGGATTCTTGGCCTGTAAAGCGAGGGGTCAGGCAAGGGTGCATTCTTGCACCCTTGCAGTTTACACTCTATATAAATAACTTGGGTGATGCCTTAATTTCATCATGTATGGACATTCCGAGAGTTGGCCAAAAAAAGATTCCTGCATTACTATATGCGGATGATACTGTGCTGATCGCCATGACAGCAAGAGGTCTGCAATCACTTCTAGACTGTTTTAACAAATTTATGGACTCTTTGGATTTGAAAACCAATTTTAAAAAATCACAGGTTATGTCACTAGGTGGTGGGCGGGCGAAAAGGGCACCTTTTTTTCTGTAAAGGGCAGATTCTCATGAAAGTTCCTACCTTCCCTTACTTGGGTATTGTATTTGATGATAAAAGATCGTGGGTAACGCAACGCGCCCTGAAAAACAACACGTTGGCAAGGGCGACAGGGGCCCTGCTAGGCTTTGCAAAACGTTTAGGCTGCAAGCCATTACCGGCCATCATGAAAATCTACAATGCCAAATGTTTGCCCATGGTGTTATATGGGAGTGAGGTGTGGGGCTACACTGACTCAAGTGAGATCCAAAGGTCAGAAAATGTTTTCTTTAGAAAAGTTTTATCGTTACCACAATCTGCAGCAACTTTTAACGTGCATGAAGACCTGGGGGCAGGTTATATTTCTGATCAAAAAGCTGCTGCGCTGATACTGCGCTGATACTAGTGTGGCTAAGAATTTGGGCGCAGGAAGCCCCGAATTTAAATTAATTAATTATCCAGGATTGTTTGACCCTAGACAAGGCCTTGGCTATACCATAGATCCGTTATATTAAAACCCAAATGGACATAATGTGAAGCCTTGATCTATTTACAAATCCCAGGGCCTTAAGTAAAACCGCAATAAAGAATGTAAAACATCAATTTTTAAACAGATTGATGGCCCAGAGGGAAGAGGAGGAATTGGCGAAACCATCTGTTAGAAAGTTTGTTATGTTAAGCACGGGGAGAGAGATTCAACCATATCTAACATTTATAAGCAAGCCTTTCCATCTATTTGTCTCGCTAAGGTTTAAACATAACATGTTATCATGGTTGTTGTCTTTCCCCAGGGGTTTCGCCATAAGTGGGACTTTGGGCCCATGTCCATGTGATAATAAATCGGAGCAAAACGTTCTTCACATGATCCTCTTCTGTAAGTTTTATAAATTACAGCGAAAGAAATTTATCCTGCCGCTGTTTAGAGGCTGTAACTTTGAGCAGGCAAGGCCAGCGTTGGCCTACTTACAAATGCTTGGGTCCGCCGTGGTATGCTTTGGGGTGGCAAGTTATATTATAGGGGCTGTGAGATGCCGTAAGAAAATACTGCTGCCATAACCATCTTTCTTTGCCCCTTCTTTGTATCAGCCTGCAGTACAGTAGAAAGTGTTTACCAGTGATGTTTACTAGATGAATTTCGGAATTTTTATCGATTTGAGTAACGTTTTATATTGTATATGTCTTCGTTAATTGTTACAAAAAACACAGATGATGGACAGAATGTAGAACAATGTCATGCATTCACCCCAGTACAAGGATCTGGGCCTAAATCCATCGTTTTTTTTGTACTCCACACCACCCTGGGTTAGACACTGGCTATATGCAAATCAGCGCTGACCCTGTGCCTCATGGGAACAGTCCAGTCCGAACTACCAAGCCATGTCTTTCCCAGACCGGAATCAAGCATCCAAGGACCGGTTTCTGGCTATCAGCCTTCATTGAGCCTGGATAGCTTGACTCCAGTGGTGTGGAGATCCTGGGACTCACGTCTGAGCATACCCAGCCCACTCGGGGTGAAAATTGCAAAAAAACACAGTTGATGGACAGAATGTAGAACAATGTCATACATTCACCCCAGTACAAGGATCTGGGCCTAAATCCATCGTTTTTTTGCACTCCACACCACCCTGGGTTAGACACTGGCTATATGCAAAGGAGCTCTGACCCTGTGCCTCATGGGAACAGTCCAGTCCTAGTGCTGTTCAAACATCCCCATGAAAATTGGATGAGAAAATGTGTTTTGGGAGCTCTCGTTTTTCACAGCCTCTACTTGACAGACCACCTTTAACCTTTCAAGGAAGGAGCTGAGGTGTATTCATTGCTTTTAAAACGTTTTGCTAAAATCATCAAATGGTGCCAAAGTTCTTAACAAATCATTAAATGCTCTTCCTATAGTAACTAGGTGGGCCTAACTATAACTACACAGTAGCAGCCACCATTGTGTAGTTATGTTACATCACAGTTTTCATAGGTAGGGCATGTTTTGCTTTGCTAACACCTCTGAAAATCCTTCACAAACTTTCCCCCAAAAAATATTCATCCTTCTTCCTTCAATCATACTGGGATGATTTTTCATGTCGGGGATAATATAAAGGGTCAGGGTCTCAAAATGCTTTTTCACCAAGCAATTTCCATACCATAGTGATTTTTAGACAGCTCTGCAGCAAAATGGCTTAACAGAGGTACCATATTTGGCATAAAGCTTGATCTTTACAAAGAAAGTGTTATTTGATGTAAACTTCTTCAATAATTTTGGAGACTATAATGTTGAAAATGTATATTTATATTCAGGCGTGGACTCTACAGCTAAGAGCGGTCTAGGTGGTGGGATTCAACATACGATGATGAGGAAAATTTTAATTAAAAAGAAAACCATGTTTTTCTTTTTTTTATTTAACCCCTTCGACGCTCATGACGAGCTCAGCTCATCATGAAGTACACCTCTTGTACACTCATGACGAGCTGAGCTCGTCATGAACCGCGTTTTTTTAAATTTTCCAGCGCACAGCGGGAAAATGCACCGCATCGATGGTGTTAAGGTTCCATTGTCGTCATATGTCGAATCCCCCCTATCACTCCGCTCTTACCTGTACGGACTGTGGCTGTTTATATTGGCAGTTGAGCGGAAATTGAAAAATTCAAATCCTTCTGAATTGATACCAAAATGTTTTTTGGAGCTGGTCTGCCAGACCTGCTCATACTTATGAGTATTACACTTTTTAACTAGTTGGAAAAACAAGACAACATAGAAAGCAATGTAGCCGGGAGTACCACCTAAAACCAGGGGCAGCACTTGACCAGGCAATATGTCTGGTGTGATACACAGAAAGCAGCTCTAACATTGTGAGGCTTCTGAGTGGAATGAGGTAATTCCCTGAATCTGGCTCTAGGCTGTAAATCTTTGGTAGAAGGCGGAGGGGTGGGGGTTGTACCTGACTCCCCAGTGACATCCCTTCGCTGTGGCCATATGTTGTTGTACACTGTGATGGTGGGTGTGTCGCGGGCTGAAATATCAGGCAAGGAGGCCGGATGTAGTGGGCTATGCCGGTTTTTATTAAGCAATAAAACGTCCAGAAACAAGAGGACTATGGTTCTGAAGGGAGGCCTGGTTCTTTTTGTCTTCCGTCGGGTCTGTCTCCGTTCGGGGTCCTTCTCTTTGGGGGTTGCGTTTGGTACCCCAGATACCGGTGAGTGCCTAGGGGGGTGTATTCCTGGCGGGGGTGAAAGCGGGGCTGGATCACATACACTCATCAAGGATACGAGGATAGAGTACAGGGCCTTCTCTCTCTTTCTGAATGCCTAGGATCTGGGTCTTCACTTGCAGTGAAGTTACTACTTATGCTGTTCTGTCTATTGCCAAAACAGCAATAAAAGGAAACTACAGTGCAAAGATGGCTGACGCAATCTCTCTTTTTTGGTACTAGCAGGGGCAGTGGCGGGAGGGGAGTCGGTCACGGGGTGTGGCCAGCAGCCCTGCGGCCAAGCCCCCTGTAATTGAAAAGAAGCAGTCACAACAGTGAAAAAAATCAATATTGAAAGCAAGCTACAGACATTTCACCTACATAAACAGGCACAGTGCCATCACTCCCACTGCCTGACCTTCTAAACACACAATGATGACATGTAGGCTCATTTACATTAGGTGGGATAATGACACTGGCAATGAAGCAAAGACCAAATGGATCTGACACTGCAATTTACTGATTCACTTTGCAAGAGCTGGCAAGACACCGTAATGGTCATTCCATGTTCATGTTCAACAAAGGCTTCTCATTTCCCTTGTTCACCTTCAACGTGGAAGTGTGCTGGGCCTCCACCTGCAGTTCAACGGAACCACTATCTAGATAGATAGTTAGATAGATAGATAGATAGAGTATAGAGTAAGGTCGATAGATAGAGATAGATGGATGGATGGTTGGGTTGTTGGGTGGGTGGTGGGTGGATGGATGGGTGGATGGATAGGTAGGTAGGTAGGTGGGCAGGTAGGTAGGTAGGTAGGTAGGTAGATAGATAGATAGATAGATAGATAGATAGATAGATAGATAGATAGATAGATAGATAGATAGATAGATAGATAGATAGATAGACTCACTCACTATCCTTCTTTTGGTACCTGGGCTCTCCAGATCTCATCTCGCTCACGCACCACTTGCAGGTAGGTGTCGGCCATCATGGCAATGATCATATTGAGCATGAGTAGGGCGGCGAGGATCGCAAATGCGGAATACAACACGTGATACATGGGCGGAAGGTCAACGCTGTAGTTGGCAGGCCCATCAATGAGAGTCAGGGAGAGTTCAAAGGTACTGAAGAGGGACATCGGGTAGCTGAAGAAATGTCCCAGCTCACTGGGATCCTCAGATTGGAATGTGATGAAAAAAGCTAGAAAATGAATCGAGAGAGTGAAGGAAAACATGTGAAATTGACAGCATTAAAGCACATGCGTTCAGTAGAGAATACATTAGGTTACATAGTTTAAGAAATCCTTTGATTACAACCAGTGGTGAATGCTCCAGGGCATTAGTGGTAGGGAGGGGGCAAGTAAAAGAAAAAGCATTTAACTTACCTGCAGGCCTGTTGCCGTCTCTCCTCCATCCTCTTTTCTTCCAAGCAGAACGAAACGGAAGCACACAGGCTCCCAGTCTACCTTAGCCAATCACAAAGCTGCTGTTAGTAGTATGACAGCAGTGTCATGATTGCTCTGAGTGGCCTGGTTTGGCGCTCAGACAGGGAGTGGAAGCCTGTGTATGTTCTCCACCAGACTGTGCAATACAGCCGGGTGGAGAACATGCTAAGTGCGCATGACTATTTTGCCGGCCCAAGAAGGCCACCCAAACCATCATGCACACTTAAGTGCACCACCCACTCCTACTTCTGTTGGCTGTGATGACAGCCAAGATCCACCCCTCCCAAACTGGCTTCAGCATGGACAAATAAAATGGTAATAACATCATGTTATTATCAATACATTTTCCCTTTTTTGCACTGCTGAAAAGCACTGGGGTAACGCTCCTCTGCATTAGCGAAGGAGCTGCAGCTGATTACACTTCACTCTGATGCCTCATTTGTCATGCGGATTTCAAAATCACGGGGATTGATTCAATTGAGGAAGCTAGAGGCTGGAATCTAATAAACATTAAATATAACAGGTTGCTTTTAGGACTATGGATTCAAAGTTTTCTTTCAAAGGAAGAGAGAAACTCTTCCATACTCTTCAGTTCAACTAATGAACAGAATTACTTGTAACCTTTCTATTTAGTGGGTCATTAAGCAAATCACAAATTCATCTATTTATACAAATAATCAATATCTATTCCAAAAATTCATCAGAAAATTATTTTTACTTCATGATTATTTCACTTTTCTTCTGTTTTCGGTATACGTGCTTCAGACACAATACATGCATTTGCCTTTTGCATATTAATACATCAATACAACAAAGTGCAATAATTATATACAGTGAATAAATAAGTAAACGTTGGTACAATAACAAATCATTTGAAAAAATCAAAAAGTCCTACTACATTCTACTCATGTACCGGGATATTAACTACTTATACTCGGTACTGTCTCTATATGTGGTCCGAGGAAAGAGGGTGTTGTTCAGAGAACTCGTTTAAATGACTTATTGGTGTTTACTCCTCTATTAGTTGGTTGACCCAATAGTTTTTTAACATTTTCTTTGCTTGGGCTATAGCGAAGCTCTTGGCCTTGTGCGATGGGGAGGTGAGCTACTAATTTCGGTCTACAGACTGTGAGGCTCTGGACGCCTGAATGCAAGAAAGAGAAGCCATGGCGTGAATGCTTGTACCGACAGCTAGCCTGGAGCCCTGACGGACAAGATAGCCAAAGGAATACGTCCAGCTGGAGTATCGGACTTCCATACAGAAGCCTGTACAGTAGCACATGGTAAATGGACTGGCAAAGAAAACAGGAGAGACACCAACACCAAGATTGAGAGCCGTGCCAGAGCCTCACAGTCTGTAGACCCAAATTAGTAGCAGTGTCCTACAAAAGGAAATCACTTTAGCCCTGAGAAGACCTTCTTTTAATCACCCAGGTCCAAACACGAAGGTCGAAACGCTCCGGCCCACCCTTCACTCACCTCCCCATCACACGAGACCAAGAGTTTCGCTATAGCCCAAGCAAAGAAAATGTTAAAAAACAGTTGGGTCAACCAACTAATAGTGGTGTAAACACCGATAAGTCATTTAAAAGCGTTCTCTGACCTACACCCCCTTTCCTTGGACCACACATAGGGACAGTACCGAGGATAAGTAGTTAATATCCTGGTACATGAGTAGAATGTAGTAGGACATTTTGATTTATTCAAATGATTTGTTATTGTACCAATGTTTTCTGATTTATTCACTGTATATAATTATTGCACTTTCTTGTATTAATGTATTAATATGCAAAAGGCAAATGCATGTATTGTGCCTGAAGCAGATATACTGAAAACAGAAGAAAAATGAAAAAATCATGAAGTAAAAATCACTTTCTAATGAATGTTTTGAATAGATATTGATCATTTGTATAAATGGATGAATTTGTGATTTGCTTAATGACCCACTAAATGAAAAGGTTACAAGTAATTCTGTTCATTAGTTGAACTGAAGAGTATGGAAGAGTTTCTCCCTTTTTTTGAAAGAAAACTTTGAATCCATGGTCCTAGAGGCAACCTGTTATATTTAATCATTTGTCATGCAGTGCATCTAAAGGAGCTGAGGACACCTTGTGCATAGCCCGGTATCCTCAAGACTTATGTATTGGTCAATTACTGCTGTTCTCCCTCTTTCAGTGTCTTGATAATCAACAAATAATGACATTCATATTTTTGGTGGAGTTTGTAATACGTCTTCCTCGTGTGTGTCTCTGTGTGTGTCTGTGTCTCCGTGCCGCTTTAGGGATTTATGACATGCACGTACAGGCATGTTAACGTATGTTGAAGATAAACAAAGTTTTTGCGGGGAACATCCTTTACAACGCGGATGTTACACCGCAGTTCCCTTACGACGCAACTTTTCCAACGCAAGTTGTAACAACGAATTGCGCTGGGGGGCGTTCCAGGATAGTAAATAGTTTAATTTACTATCCAACTCCTTCACTACTATCCATGGGGACTGGAGTTGGAATAGTAAATTAAACTATTCACTATCCAGCCCCCAACAACGCAAGTCGTGGTAACGACTTGCGTTGTAAAACATGCGTCGTAAAGTACTGCGATGTAAAACATCGCGTCGTAACGACGTACATCCGTTTTTGCATCGGGGTTTGCATCACTTTTGATACAGACTTGACGCAAAATCCTTTGTGGTATTTATAAAGCATCGCAAATTGTTATATGCATTGCTTTGTAAAATTAAAAGTAATGCAAAGATATAATAGATGTTTCATTGATGGTACGTGGGCATTCGCCTCCATCCACCCATGGATTTTGAGAAAAACCCTTAGGTGCAAACTTGTAAACATATATTTTCTCCAAAATGGTGTATCTGCTCGACGCTAGGGTAAGAAGGAGAACCATCTTTATTTCTCCTTGTTATTTCCTCATTCTGCAGTACACATTAAAAGAGGAAATACCCTCAAAGGTTCGATTTGTGCAGGACGGCCACCCTTGCCACAGAAAATCTATCATGACCTTAACGAAGACACCATTGCGCTATGGAGCGCCAAGGCGGCTGCCTTATCACTAGGCAAATGCAAAAACAACAGAGTGGGCTAAAGAACGGCGATGGATTAAACCCAGATCTTTTGACTGGGAGTGAGTGTTTGATTGATTCAGATGCTCCGTCCATCACCACCCCCTTTTGTACCGCTTTTGGCCGCCATAAGTGTGGCAGGGTATGCTCAGACGCGAGTCCCTTGCTCACTTTGCCACTGGATTCAAGCAAGCCGGGCTGAAGACGGCTGGAATGCCAGAAACCGGTCCTCGGAAGCTTGTTTCCGGTCCAGGGAAGACATGGCTTGGCAGTTCGGGCTGGACTGTTCCCATGAGGCACAGGGTCAGACTGATTTGCATATGGGCATGTCTGAACTGGGGTGGCAGAGTGGGCTAAAGAACGGTGATAGATTAAACCCAGATCTTTTCACTGGGTGTGAGTGTTTGATTGATTCAGATGCTCCGTCCATCACCACCCCCTTTTGTACCGCGTTAATGCTTTGGACATATGCCCCTAAGATTGTGAAGTGCTGTATGTTTGTGTGTGTGCGTGCTCATGTCTGTGCAGCATGGGATGGGGAAATGTGCTGCAGGTGTATTTTGTGTCTGTTAGCAATGTGTTTTGAATATCGGTGGATGGCTAAAGCGGTCGACTTCGAAGCTGGGGAACTGGGTTCGAGTCTTGGCAGGGACGCTCAACAACCTGTGATTCTGGGTAAATCACGTAATGTCCTGTGCCTAACAAAAACACATGAATGTGTCCCTCTGTAACGCAACTGGTGCTCATGGAAAGTGCTTTGACGTCTTTGATTCTAGTAAGCCCTATATAAAACTCCCCCAAAAACAAAAAAGATGTTGTGCCCAGGACTATGTATTATTTATTTCTTTATTTAAGAGTTTTATATAGCGCTAGTCAGACCCAAAGGTATCGGAGCGCTTTACAGCCTTATCAGTCGCATGATACATTAGTGCAGTAATATGTACAGTGACTCATGCCGCATCGCATACTCTCGTCATAGAGAGCACAATGTCATTCGTAAGCTATGTTATCACAGTAGTATGTACAGTGTATTGTGCTGCTTCACGTAGTGTTGTCGCAAAATCACAGTGACTCGTGATGAGATTGGATCAGAGAGGGGGGATAGACGAGGTAGTCAAGAGGCGAGTGGGGTAGAGGTCTTAATGTCAAAGTGTCTGACTGCAGTTGTGGGCAGGCTCCGGCGATTGGGCTGTAACTATCCATTCGGGAGTGATCGATTGAGGAGGAGGTCTTTGAGCTGCCTTTTGAAAATTAAGTAGATGGGGTTGGTCCTGATATGGATTGGTATTTTGTTCCAGATTTTACGCGCATTTCCTGCGAATGAGCGAGATGCTGTTTTTTGTTTGCGAGTTTTTGGAGGGTTAAGGAGTAGAGTGTTTGTGGTACTCCCTAGGCTTCTTGACTGACCGGCCTTCTGGAGTTTAGAGGCCAGGTATGCAGGTTTCCCTGTGTGCAGCGCTTTGTGCGCGAGGCAGGCAGTTCTGAAGTTGGCACGCATTTCGATTTAGTTAGTTCAACAGTCCTTGAACACGTGATCATTTAGAGTGAGGTGGTGCTGTGGCAATATTGGTGGAAGCAGTGAGGAAGGGGTCTATCCACTGTGGATCTCTGTGGGTTTGAATGATTGAATGATCAAGTGTGAGGAGCATGTCTGGCTGATGCAAGTGTATGCCTTAACAAGAAGAGAGGTAGGGAGAGTTAAGCAACATTCTTATTCCCCGGTTATAATCAGTAAACAAGAAAAGAGTGTCACATGGTTCAATCAGACCACAGTCAGGAGCAACTAAGAAAGGGGTTGACGGCCTCATTCAGGACGTTTAAGGAAAGCCCTCACTCACCACCTGGTGATGACATGTTTCATCATCAGGCCCCACCAAAGAGACCGAGTGCCTCTTTGGTGTGCTACAACACCAGATTTACTGCGGAGCAGGATAGTGAGATTCAGACGTGTTGTGCAAAGTAAATTTAACTAATGAGTGGTGAGGGTTTAAAACAGTCAGTAGTGTATCAGAAACAATTTTATTCTTTGATCACTAAGGACAGGTTTTTAAAAATTATGTGTTTGGAAAAAAGTCCACAGTTAATTAAGTGGTAGTTTCCTTACAAATAAGTCGACATGTTTCAGCCATGAAACGGTGTAATGTTACCAGGCATTCTTCAGGACTTATTGGTGTATTAAACCCTGGCGGTATGGACGCGCTAAGGTCCACCCTTACCTAGGGACGTGAAAGTGAAAATAACAAAAAAGGTGAAAAAGTGCAAAAAAGTGCAAAAAATGTAGGAAGAGAAATTTGCTTCCTAATTACTCCTGGTTTAGGAGGCTTCCAGCTTTATGGTTTCTGCACCTGGAAATAACAAAAGGACATAGACGCACATGTAGGACAGAACAAACGTTTAGTGATAGTACTGATCGCAGTTGTAAGTCTATGGTGCTCCAGTTCGTGGTATAGAGGCATTCGTGGCAAAGTAACAATATAGTTATCACCACCATAGCCTCCGGGTTCTTACTCACTAGCAGGAAGGAGGTGCTGTGTACTATACGTGATACGAGATAATCGTGTTGGTGAGAGTAAAATGGAAGTAAACTTCCTGGTTGCGATCAAGGTTAAGGTATGATCGCTTCAGACAATAAAATTAAAATGTCTCACTTTTGTGGTGTCAGGGATGTACACCATGGGTCACAGGAAGGGGGAGGGAATGTAATTGGCACACCCTGCGTGTTTGTCAAAAAAATGGGAGTAAAGAAAGACATAAAATAAGTCTGTGACATAGCGTCGGTACTTAGCTTATGTGATGAAATGGTAGTCGAATTGTAGCTTCTGCTCACGCCCTCGACGCTCGGCACCCTCAGTGTACCTGCATCACCCTCAACTGGACCTCGAAGATGTGGACGCGGGGCTGGGAGTTCTGTATATACCGGTTAGTAAAAGGGGCAGTGATTGATTTTCCGGGTGGGGCGTGGCCGAAGACGGAATGCCGTCGACGCCCTGGTTTGGACCAATCCGTGAGCCTTCTAGACAGTGACGAGGTGATTACGTGCTCGGATCGAGTATGCTCGTTGTTAGGGGAACTGGGCGCGTCACCCTGTGCGCTCGCATATGCGAAGACAGATGTGGCGTCCTACCGCGTTACTATGGTGAAGTAAAGCAATGCGGGAGAACGTAGCGCATTTGGAACAATCATATCAGAAGCTCACTTCGTATCAATATCATTTTAAAGCGAAGTTAGAATATGAAAAAATGGACGATGCGAGTGAAAAGCTCCTTTTAATCAAGTGCACATTCGGGAAGGACAGAAAAACGTGACAAATAAGTGCCACGTGCAATTGGGGACTCAATTGGCAAGTATGCTAACATCAGCCAAGATTGGAGGATAGTTAGTCAGTGCCAGAGGGCAAAAAAGGGGTCATTACGGTGCCAGGTAACTCTCATGCACTTCCATACTAGGTGGAGAGCGTACATTGAGCTGTACACATTATCTAGTGTGTAGAGGGTGAGGCTGTGTATTGAGACTGTGAGGTGACATGTCATTCTAGCTACAAGGTGGTACCGAGTTGGTGATACAGTCTGAGCTCATACAATGTTCACTTGATCACGGAATTCCAGGGGATGTCATCATTTAATCCAATGAGATGGGTCCCAAGTCTATATACCCATCGTTGTTCTTTCTCAAAGAGGCGATTACAGATGTTATTGCCACTGTTCAGATATTCAATGACTGTCCATTGCATATCGTTAGTTGTACGGTTAGTTTCCAGAAAATGTCTGCTCATTATTGTTGTCGTTTTTTTGCACCTGATATTAGAACGCTGCTCACAGATTCTTTGTTTGACCTTCCTGCTGGTCATGCCCACATAGCGTAGGTCACATGGGCACGTGATAAGATGTATCACGTTTTGTGTGTTGCAGTTGGTGTGGTCTCTTTGAGTCCACGTTTTGCCTGGCTCGAGTTCAAGTGTATGACAATGCATCAGCGGTGTGGTACGTGTGGGTGAGTGTGTGTTTTTTTTTTATTTAACGGTGTGTGCCAAAAGGTGTGGATTGAGAAGTTTTGACAAGTTAATGTTCATTTTGCTCTTTTTCTCCAACCACATCTGGAAGCACTTGATGTTCCTGGTGAACTGAAGGGTAGTGACCTTGTTCAGCAGTGCACCAGGATTGTGTCTTAAGTAACCCTGGGCGTAGTTCGCGGAGCCGCACTCCGCGGAGCTACGCGAAGACGCAGTTGCACTCCGCGACCTTCGCGTAGCTCCGCGGACATGCGTAGTAGCTTGCTAAACCCGTTCGCGCGCCGTTTTTCGTCTTCGGGAGCGCGGTGCTCGTGTTCGGGGCGCTGCCTGCATGCTCGAGATAGCTAGCGCGCTAAGTTACTCAAGAGGTTTGTCCCGCCCGCTTGCGTTCCCTTATTTCCAAAGTGCGTGATCGCGTCAAATATCGCGCGAACTTACCCCCGGCGCACGCGATAATGTTATTCAGCGCGCGAGAACTACGCTACGCACCGGATCGCGGAGTAATCGACAGCTTCGCGTTCTCCGTAGAACGCGGAGTTGCCAAAACTCCGCAAGCTCCGCGAACGGAGCGTAGTTCTTCGCCCAGGGTTAGTCTTAAGTGCAGTGTTATGTGTTAGGTTAACATTGGATTACCTCCAGCAAAGCCCAGGATGACCACTGCCAAGAGTCCACAGAACTGCAGGACATCGCAAAACAGCATCTGTGGGAGAAGGCATGGGAGGTCCTGTCATCTGTGGCTTGTAGTATATTCTCATTTTTTGAATGTTCACATATTCATGCATCAAGCACCAATCCTTATTTTCAGCTGGTCCGTGACGTTATTTCATCTTACTTACAACACATATGGCAGTAAATACCAAATCAAACAATTACATCATGCAATAATAATTTATCTCTGGAGACAAAGGGAATAAAAGACGAAACAAAGAAAAAAGGAGAAAAAACATTCTTGACATTTCGAAACAGCACTTATTAAGGCTCACAAATGTTCCTTCACGAAACATTTTGACTGTTGCCATTACATACAGCCATGTCTTAACTGGGGTGGCAGAGTGGGCTAAAGAACAGTGATGGATTAAATCCCGATCTTTTGACTAGGTGTGAGTGTTTGATTGGTTCGGATGCTCCGTCCATCACCACCCCCTTTTGTACCGCTTTTGGCCGCCATAAGTGTGGCAGGGTATGCTCAGACGTGAGTCCCTTGCTCACTTTGCCACTGGATTCAAGAAAGCCGGGCTGAAGACGGCTGGAATGCCAGAAACCGGTCCTCGGAGGCTTGTTTACGGTCCAGGGAAGGCATGGCTTGGCAGTTCGGGCTGGACTGTTCCCATGAGGCACAGGGTCAGACTGATTTGCATATAGCCATGTCTGAACTGGGGTGGCAGAGTGGGCTAAAGAACGGTGATGGATTAAACCCAGATCGTTTTACTAGGTGTGAGTGTTTGATTGGTTCAGATGCTCCGTCCATCACCACCCCCTTTTGTACCGCTGTTGCCATTACATGCCTTGGTGGTAAATTAATGTAGTGCTTGCTTCCATCACCTTTTACCATTGTATTATCAAAACAGGGTTTTGGAGGAGACAAAGCACCACAAAAACATTTGTATCCATTTGTTGCGTGGTATTTCCATGTGCTAGTAATGTGTTCTTTTGTTTTTTGTGATGCAGTATTGGAATGCCTGGTCTTGTACTTCAGTTGTTGTGTTGTGTTTTCTTTGGCTGCTTTACTCTACTATACCCTAATATGTTTGTGTTGTTGTGTTGCTTTGGATATGTTGTTGTGTTATGTTCTGTTGTTTACTTTACATATGTCAGCATATACTGCAACATTTCAAGTCCAAAGCAGGGCATGGCTTCAATATTCCATTGACAAGCAGACATTTAAAACAGTTTAAGGTGGGAAATCGTGCTGCTTCAGTTCTTCAACTACTTAAAACCTCCAAGGACCCCTATAATGTTCAAAATAGTATTAATGACTGCCATGCAAGCAAGCAGCACTTCAGCATGCACGTGTTCCATGCATTACAACATTAAGGCTAGACCTATTTACATTGCCAATGCTTCTTGTTTTGTATCTGGTGTTGCTTTATGTTATTACTTGTATTATTTTGTTTTGCTCTAGCATGCTCTAAGGAACAGGTTGTGCTTTTTTTTAGTTCTCACCGACTGGACAGTGCATGGATATTATTTGTTTACTTTTGGCAGTCTTAGAGCCCACCCATTGCTTACAATGGATTGGCCTCATTGCCACTTTCATTTTCTTACTCCTTACTCTTTAGCTTGTGTATGCTTTTCTTCCTCTTCTTGTGTTTGTCTTTCCCCTGGAACATGGACACATTGCTTGTTTTTTTTTTTGCTTCAACACTCCAGGCAGGCGCTTGCATGAGTTTTTCATCTGCCCCTGGACTGTGCTTGTCTTCCCCCTCTCCTCTCTGTATTCTGCTCTCAGTCATTTCCATGTGCTTCTCTCATGCCTCCTCCACGTTGCTGTTTCACTCATTTACTTTTCCTCCCCTAATATTCGGCCTTCCATGTTACACTGTACCTCCATTAGTTTGCTTGCCTCCCCACACCCTCCATGTTGCTTCCCTCCACCTGTGCCTCCATGTTGCTTCCGCTATGCCATCTGTGTTACTTCCACCACCCTACAGTTGCATCTCCCACACCCGTCCTATGTGGTATGGCCCCCTGCCCTCCATTTTGTTTTCAACACAGTGCTCTACTTTGCTATCTCTTATATGTTTCACCCTTTGTCCCCTGTTCACTCTATCATGTTGCTTCTTGCCCCTTCCTACCATATTGCTTCACCACCCAGACTAACAGTGAGCGCGTCCTAGCCGAGCTTCTGCATAAATGCAGATTTGCTAAAGAACATCCTCTGACTGTCTGCGTTATTTTTTTTATCTTTAAGGATGTTTTGAGGGTCACAAATTGTGATTGTTTGCGACTCGCAAAAACGGAATGTACTAATGTGTCTCAGACATATTTAGCAATTCCCAATGGGGTTGCAAGTTACCTGGCTCATCAATATTCATGAGGCAGATCACAATATATGACCTGTTGGGAATGACCAGCACTCCCAGGGATGGCGGCCTGTTGGGGTCAGCAGACCACCATGCCTGTGACTGCCTTTTAACCCCTTTGCTGCTGGGGTAATTTTCCTGCTGTGCTGAGGGTGTGGGGTGCCCACAGCGCCCCGGTGCTCATGACGAGCTGAGCTCGTCATTAGCTACAGTGCTCCTGTGCTCATGACGAGCTGAGCTCGTCATGGCCACACCCGTTCCACACTACAGGGGAATTATCCCAGCGTGCGAGCGTTCTAATGGCCATGACGAGTTCAGAGGGGTTAAAGAAATCAGTTGTTTTTTTCTAAATACATCACATTTTCCTTAAATGAAAGGTGCACTGCCTTCTCTTACAAAACATTGTCACTGCCAGTCACAAGGGGGAAGGGTTTACCTGGCTTACCACCTGCATGAAGTAGGTGTTAACTGCAATTGTTTTGCAACCGCATTTGCGGTCGCAAAACAATTGTACATACAAGTGCGACTCGGTATTAGGAAGGGACACCCTTGGCATGCCCCTTCCTAACAATGACTCGCAAACCCTATTTTGCGAGTCAGTATAAGGTTACTGACTCACAAAATAGGATTTGCACAAATCTCAACCCTTGTTAGCGGTTCCAAACTGCCAGATTTTCCATTTGCGGCCGCTAAAAAGGGTCATACATCTGGCCCGTAGTACAGAGCGTACAACCTGGTGGCAGAGCAATCTGCTTAAGATTCTCAAGACCCTGAGCTGAGTCCCCAGTTCTGCACACATTTTTACTACGATTCCTACTGCTTGAATCCCAGCGAAGCTAAGCATATTAGGATCTACTTTTCCAGGGAGCAAGTTACCTGCATGACTTTTGGATACATTTTGCAGAGCAACAAATACTGCAGCTTAACTTCTAAAGGGGGGCAAGTGGCACCAAGAGCCCAGGACCGACAATTACAACCTGCTGTGTCACAGTGGATGAGGTCAGGCCCTCAGCCATATTACTCTGAGGTTCATGACCTCTTCCTCCGATACATAACTGTGCCATTCTTCTGCCCTCCCAGGGATACTGCAGAGTGAGTGCCACAGAGGAGCACGGCAATCATTCCTTTTTTTATATTTGACTCCATGGTTTTTCAGTATCACAGTTTTTATGACTTTCCAATGAAAATGTTTTTAACTGTATGCAGGCAATAGGCTATCGCATAAATGGGCCATACAAAATGGGAAATACGAATTGGTAACGTGTTACCGAATTGCATTTGCATTTGCTATTCAGTGTTTGGAGAGGGAATGTTTTAGGCATCCCTTCCAAATACCGAATCCACATGGTATGTATATCTGGTTGCAAAAAGAAATATTTTACCACCATTTTAAAAGTGGTGGTAACCCATTTGCAAATGGGAAAGTTTCCCTTTGAGAATGTTGAAGAAAATATGTTTTAAGAACAGGCAGTGGTCCTATGGGCCACAGCCT